>NC_086452.1:290161817-290276817 GCF_028390025.1 Pseudophryne corroboree | reverse complement strand
CACACACACAGATCACACACACAGCATGCACATGTATACACACACACAGATCACACACACAGCATGCACATGTATACACACACACACAGATCACACACACAGCATGCACATGTATACACACACAGATCACACACACAGCATGCACATGTATACACACACAGATCACACACACAGCATGCACATATATACACACACAGATCACACACACACATACAGCATGCACTTATACAAACACAGACAGGGCTACCGCCCTCCTTCTGCACTCTGACGACTGCTCTTTCTCCCCTTATCGGCTGTGTGCACCGCGGCAGGCAGAGGCACAGGGTTAACATGGAGAGCGGGGAGGAGTGACCTGATCTCCGGATTCACGCTGCTGATCACCACTGTCTCCACTCTCCGCTGCCTCTGCTGCTTCCCGGTGTCTCCGTCCAGTGAGGCTGCGCCCCGGCATCCCCAAGCTCATCACTTCCGCACACAGCAGTAACAGGGCCGCCGCCTCCTCCGCTCCTGGTCAGACAGCAGTGCGGGCTCCGAGTGGGTTGGTGTCCGGGGAAGCGGCCTGGAAGTTGGAACACATCATCTGTGGCCGCAACCCTTCAGCTGACATTGGCTGTTGTTTAGTAAAAAAACAAGATTTTACTTACCAGTAAATCTATTTCTCGTAGTCCGTAGTGGATGCTGGGGACTCCGTAAGGACCATGGGGAATAGACAGGCTCAGCAGGAGACAGGGCACTTTAAGAAAGAATTTGGATACTGGTGTGCTCTGGCTCCTCCCTCTATGTCCCTCCTCCAGACCTCAGTTAGAGAAACTGTGCCCGGAAGAGCTGACAGTACAAGGAAAGGATTTTGGAATCCAGGGCAAGACTCATACCAGTCACACCAATCACACCGTATAACTTGTGATAAACTTACCCAGTTAACAGTATGAACAACAACGGAGCATCAGATCAACCCTGATACAACCATAACATAACCCTTATTTAAGCAATAACTATATACACGTATTGCAGAAAGTCCGCACTTGGGACGGGCGCCCAGCATCCACTACGGACTACGAGAAAGAGATTTACCGGTAAGTAAAATCTTATTTTCTCTAACGTCCTAGTGGATGCTGGGGACTCCGTAAGGACCATGGGGATTATACCAAAGCTCCCAAACGGGCGGGAGAGTGCGGATGACTCTGCAGCACCGAATGAGCAAACACAAGGTCCGCCTCAGCCAGGGTATCAAACTTGTAAAACTTTGCAAAGTGTTCGAACCTGACCAAGTAGCCGCTCGGCAAAGCTGTAATGCCGAGACCCCTCGGGCAGCCGCCCAAGAAGAGCCCACCTTCCGTGTGGAGTGGGCTTTCACTGATTTTGGAAGCAGCAATCCAGCCGCAGAATGAGCTTGCTGAATCGTGTCCAGATCCAGCGAGCAATAGTTTGCTTTGAAGCAAGAGCACCCAGCTTGTTGGGTGCATACAGGATAAACAGCGACTCAGTTTTCCTGACTCTAGCCGTTCTGGCTACATAAACCTTCAAAGCCCTGACCACATCTAGTAACTCGGAATCCTCCAAGTCACGAGTAGCCACAGGCACCACAATAGGTTGGTTCATATGAAAGGATGACACCACTTTTGGCAGAAATTGTGGACGGGTCCGCAATTCTGCCCTGTCCATATGAAAAACCAGATAGGGGCTTTTACGTGACAAAGCCGCTAATTCTGACACACGCCTAGCTGAAGCCAAGGCTAATAGCATGACCACCTTCCAGGTGCGAAATTTTAACTCCACGGTTTTGAGTGGCTCAAACCAGTGTGACTTCAGGAAACTCAACACCACGTTAAGATCCCAAGGTGCCACTGGAGGCACAAAAGGAGGCTGAATATGCAGCACTCCCTTTACAAACGTCTGGACTTCAGGAAGAGAAGCCAGTTCTTTTTTAAAAATGGATAGGTCCGAAATCTGGACCTTAATGGAACCCAATTTTAGGCCCAAAGTCACTCCCGACTGTAGGAAGTGAAGAAACCGGCCCAGCTGGAATTCCTCCGTAGGGGCCTTCCTGGCCTCACACCAAGCAACATATTTTCGCCATATACGTGACGTCCTTCCTAGCCTTTATCAGCGTAGGAATAACCTCATTCGGAATGCCTTTTTCTGCTAGGATCCGGCGTTCAACCGCCATGCCGTCAAACGCAGCCGCGGTAAGTCTTGGAACAGACAGGGCCCCTGTTGCAACAGGTCCTGTCTTAGAGGCAGAGGACATGGGTCCTCTGTGAGCATTTCTTGCAGCTCTGGATACCAAGTCCTTCTTGGCCAATCTGGAACAATGAGTATTGATTGCACTCCTCTTTTTCTTATGATTCTCAGCACCTTGGGTATGAGAGGAAGAGGAGGAAATACATAAACCGACTGGAACACCCACGGTGTCACTAGTGTGTCTACAGCTATCGCCTGAGGGTCTCTTGACCTGGCGCAATACCTCTGTAGCTTTTTGTTGAGGCGGGATGCCATCATGTCCACCTGTGGCAGTTCCCACCGACTTGCAATCTGCGTGAAGACTTCTTGATGAAGTCCCCACTCTCCCGGGTGGAGGTCGTGCCTGCTGAGGAAGTCTGCTTCCCAGTTGAATAACTCCCGGAATGAACACTGCTGACAGTGCTCTCACGTGATTCTCCGCCCAGCGAAGAATTCTGGTGGCTTCCGCCATCGCCACCCTGCTCCTTGTGCCGCCTTGGCGGTTTACATGAGCCACTGCGGTGATGTTGTCTGACTGAATCAGCACCGATTGGTCGCAAAGCAGGGTCTCCGCTTGACTTAGGGCGTTGTATATGGCCCTTAGTTCCAGGATATTGATGTGAAGGCAAGTCTCCTGACTTGACCACAGACCTTGGAAATTTCTTCCCTGTGTGACTGCCCCCCACCCTCGGAGGCTTGCATCCGTGGTCACCAGGACCCAGTCCTGAATGCCGAATCTGCGGCCTTCGAGAAGGTGAGCACTCTGCAGCCACCACAGAAGAGACACCCTGGCCCTGGGGGATAGGGTGATCCGGACCACTTGTCCAACAGATCCCATTGAAAGGTCCTCGCATGGAACCTGCCGAAGGGAACAGCCTCGTATGATGCCACCATCTTTCCCAGGACTCGAGTGCAGTGATGCACCGACACCTGTTTTGGTTTTAAGAGGTCTCTGACCAGTGTCATGAGTTCCTGAGCCTTCTCCGTAGGGAGAAAAACCTTCTTCTGGTCTGTGTCCAGAATCATGCCCAGGAAGGGCAGACGCGTCGTAGGAATCAGCTACGACTTTGGAATATTCAGAATCCAGCCGTGCTGTTGTAACACTTCCCGAGAGCGTGCTACGCTGATCAGCAACTGCTCTCTGGACCTCGCCTTTATGAGGAGATCGTCCAAGTATGGGATAATTGTGACCCCTTGCTTTCGCAGGAGCACCATCATTTCCGCCATTACCTTGGTAAATATTCTCGGTGCCGTGGAGAGACCAAACGGTAACGTCTGAAATTGGTAATGACAATCCTGTACCACAAATCTGAGGTACGCCTGATGAGGTGGATAAATGGGGACATGAAGGTATGCATCCTTTATGTCCAGAGACACCATAAAATCCCCCCCTTCCAGGCTTGCGATGACCGCTTTGAGCGATTCCATTTTGAACTTGAACCTTTTCAGGTATATGTTCAGGGATTTTAAATTCAATATGGGTCTGACCGAACCGTCCGGTTTCGGTACCACAAACATACAGAATAGTAACCCCTTCCCTGTTGAAGGAGGGGAACCTTTACCACCACCTGCTGAAGATACAATTTGTGAATTGCAGCTAACACTATTTCCCTCTCTAAGGGGGAAGCTGGCAGGGCCGATTTGAGGTAACGGTGAGGGGGCATCTCTTCGAATTCCAGCTTGTATCCCTGAGACACAATCTCTATAGCCCAGGGATCCACCTGGGAGTGAACTCACTTGTGGCTGAAATTTCGGAGACGCGCCCCCACCGGGCCTAGCTCCGCCTGTGGAGCCCCAGCGTCATGCGGTGGATTTAGTGGAAGCCGGGGAGGACTTCTGTTCCTGGGAACTAGCTGTATTGTGCAGCTTCTTTCCTCTACCCCTGCCTCTGGCAAGAAAGGATGCACCTCGGACTTTCTTGCCTTTTTGTGATCGAAAGGACTGCATTTGGTAATACGGTGCTTTCTTAGGTTGTGAGGAAACATATGGCAAAAAAATTTACTTTCCAGCCGTAGCTGTGGAGACCAGGTCCGAGAGACCGTCCCCAAACAATTCCTCACCCTTGTAAGGTAAAACCTCCATGTGCCTTTTTGAGTCGGCATCACCTGTCCATTGCCGGGTCCACAGGACCCTTCTGGCAGAAATCGACATTGCATTTATTCTAGAGCCCAGAAGGCTAATGTCTCTTTGAGCATCTCTCATATATAGGACAGCGTCTTTTATATGCCCCAGGGTTAGTAAAATAGTATCCTTATCCAAGGTATCAAGTTCCTCAGATAAGGTATCACTATCTGTCCATGCTGCTACCGCACTACACATCCAGTCCGACGCAATCGCCGGCCATAGTAAGGTACCTGAATGTGTATAAATGGATACCCTCCTGCTTTCTATCCGCAGCATCTTTTAGGGTGGTCGTATCCTGTGACGGCAGGGCTACCCTCTTGGATAAGCGTGTTAGAGCTTTGTCCACCCTAGGGGAGGATTCCCAGCGTAGCCTGTCCGTTGGCGGGAAGGGATACGCCATAAGCATCCGTTTGGAAATCTGCAGTTTTCTATCTGGAGATTCCCAAGCCTTTTCACATAACTCATTTAACTCATGTGAAGGGGGAAAGGTCACCTCTTGCCTTTTTTCCCCATACATATAAACCCTCTTGTCAGGGACTGGGGTTTCCTCTGTGATGTGCAACACATCTTTCATTGCTATAATCATGTAACGGATGGCTTTAGCCAGTTTAGGCTGTAACTTTGCATCATCGCCATCGACACTGGAGTCAGAATCCGTGTCGATATCTGTGTCAACAATTTGGGATAGTGGGCGCTTCTGAGACCCTGACGGCCTCTGCGACATAGGATCAGGCATGGGCTGAGACCCCGGCTGTCCCAAGGCTTCAGCTTTATCCAACCTTTTATGCAAGGAAGTAACATTATCATTTAAAACCTTCCACATATCCATCCAATCGGGTGTCGGTGCCGTCGGCGGCGACCCCACATTCATTTGTTCCCGCTCTGTTTCCACATAGCCTTCCTCGTCAAACATGCCGACACAAGCGTACCGACACACCACACACACAGGGGATGCTCTATTTGAAGACAATTCCCCCACAAGGCCTTTTGGAGAGACAGAGAGAGAGTATGCCAGCACACACCCCAGCGCTATATGTCCCAGGAATCACACAGTAACTTAGTGTTAACCCAGTAGCTGCTGTATATACTGTTTTTGCGCCAAATTTATGTGCCCCCCCTCTCTTTTTTTCCCCTCTTCTACCGTGATTCTGCAGGGGAGAGCCTGGGGAGCTTCCTCCCAGCGGAGCTGTGGAGAGAAAATGGCGCTGGTGAGTACTGAGGAAGAAGCCCCGCCCCCTCAGCGGCGGGCTTCTGTCCCGCGTTTCTGTGTAAAAAATATGGCGGGGACCCATGCATATATACAGTGCCCAACTGTATATATGCCCACTTTTGCCAAGAGGTCTCTAATTGCTGCCCAGGGCGCCCCCCCTGCACCCTGCACCCTACAGTGACCGGAGTATGTGGGTTTAGTGTGGGAGCAATGGCGCACAGCTGCAGTGCTGTGCGCTACCTCATATGAAGACTGGAGTCTTCTGCCGCCGATTTCGAAGTCTTCTTGCTTCTGTCACCGGCTTCTGTCTTCCAGCTCTGCGAGGGGGACGGCGGCGCGGCTCCGGGATCGGACGACCAAGGGTGTGATCCTGTGTACGATCCCTCTGGAGCTAATGGTGTCCAGTAGCCTAAGAAGCAGGACCTATCTTCAGAGAGTAGGGCTGCTTCTCTCACCTCAGTCCCACGTAGCAGAGAGTCTGTTGCCAGCAGATCTCACTGAAAATAAAAAACCTAACAAAATACTTTCTTTTTAGCAAGCTCAGGAGAGCTCACTAAGTAGCACCCAGCTCGTCCGGGCACAGATTCAAACTGAGGTCTGGAGGAGGGACATAGAGGGAGGAGCCAGAGCACACCAGTATCCAAATTCTTTCTTAAAGTGCCCTGTCTCCTGCGGAGCCCGTCTATTCCCCATGGTCCTTACGGAGTCCCCAGCATCCACTAGGACGTTAGAGAAAATAATTTTTTAAGTACTGTAAAATAGATTTCGCGGGAGCATGCCGCTCTCTCGTTGGGAGACGCCCTTAGGTAGCTGCCTAAAGCTGCCTAATGGTGGCGCCGGCCCTGCTCAGCATGGACATCGGGAGATGGATATACTGTACATACCGCATGCACCCACACCAGCTGGCTCTCTGCGCTGTGCTCCAGAGTGGCAGGAACACTGACAACCGTGACCTGTGTAGAGGTGGAGGCCCCGGAGCACTTCATTCATGAGTAAGAGAAGGCTGGAGGAAACGGGGGTAACACATGGGGCTGTGCGCCAGCAGTCACAGGAGACACTGACAGTGTCCAAGACAGGTGGGGACTAAGGGGGTAATTCCAAGTTGATCGCAGCAGGAATTCTGTTAGCAATTGGGCAAAACCATGTGCACTGCAGGGGAGGCAGATATAACATGTGCAGAGAGAGATAGATTTGGGTGTGGTGTGTTTAATCTGCAATCTAATTTGCAGTGTAAAAATTAAGCAGCCAGTATTTACCCTGCACAGAAATAAAATAACCCACCCAAATCTAACTCTCTCTGCAAATGTTATATCTGCAGGGCCGTCTTTTCGTATGGGCTCAGTGGGCTCTTGCCCAAGGGCCCCAGGAGTATAAGGGCCCTAGGCTGATAGCTGAGAGTCCCCTCTTTCCAGGGGTACCAGATTTTTGAAAATCGGGCAAGGGGAACCAGAGATATCCGACTTCAAAGCAGTGGTCCCCATCCAAGCCTGTTAATTGCTCTTCCCAGCCAGATATCTCGGATTCTGTTTGACTTATAGTTTTTCAGAGGGTATACTCCAAATGCTGGGACTCTCCCCTTTTGGTGAACACTGGCAGCTTGTCTCTACTATGCCCAGAACCAGAGATATCAGCCTTCCAGCAGCTGGTCCCTGCTCCAGCTCTGCACGCCTGGTATACAGTTTTATATTTTCGTTGGTGGATTGCTCTGACTCCTGAACTCTGGAGGTCATTCCGAGTTGTTCGCTCGCAAGCGGATTTTAGCAGATTTGCTCATGCTAAGCCGCCGCCTACTGGGAGTGAATCTTAGCATCTTAAAATTGCGAACGATGTATTCGCAATATTGCGATTACACACCTCGTAGCAGTTTCTGAGTAGCTCGAGACTTACTCGGCATCTGCGATCATTTCACTGCTTGTCGTTCCTGGTTTGACGTCACAAACACACCCAGCGTTCGCCCAGACACTCCTCCGTTTCTCCAGCCACTCCTGCGTTTTTTCCGGAAACGGTAGCGTTTTTTCCCACACGCCCATAAAACGGCCTGTTTCCGCCCAGTAACACCCATTTCCTGTCAATCACATTACGATCGCCAGAACGATGAAAAAGCCGTGAGTAAAATTACTAAGTGCATAGCAAATTTACTTGGCGCAGTGCGAACATTGCGCTTGCGCATTAAGCGGAAAATCGCTGCGATGCGAAGATTTTTACCGAGCGAACAACTCGGAATGAGGGCCTCTGATCCCCAAGGCCCCAGTACCTCCTGAAAGGAGGGACTCTTTAGTGTTTTCATCCCATTCAAAGCTAAGAAATCTACTTCCAGGAACTGGAGATATCTGCACTCAAGCAAGCTGCCCTCCCACCGGAAAATGGTGAATATTAAGCCCACGCCACTATCCACCCCTCCCCTGCGTATTAAACACCCCCTACCACCCTGGAAGTTATGTACCAGGGCCCCTTCATTCAGCCCAATGCCCCCTTCTACAGTTTAGTGTTCTCCCTCCTGCCCCATTGCCCACCATCTGTGCAGTAAAGGAGTAATTAGCAGAAATTACTGCTCCAGGTCGTACATGCTAAATTGAAGATAGAACACCCCCTACTGCCCACGAGACATCAAAGCTGCCGCTGATAGCACCCCCCACCCCTACTGCTGGAGGATAGGTAGGGGCCCCAGTGCATTGTTGTGCCCAGGGGCCCACACTGCTGTTAAGACGGCCCTGTCTATCTGGCCCCCCCCCCCATGCAGTGCACATGGTTTTGCCCAACTGCTAAAAAATTTCCTGCTGCGATCAACTTGGAATTACCCCCTAAGTAACTGCGGAATTTGGGTATGTCAGGCTACGCCATGGTGCCCAGTCCTAAGTGTGACACCTTACCTGGAGCAATCGTAGGGCCAGCCCTGGCAGCAGTGATTGCAGCTACCCCCGGCTGAATGAGAGGAGAGGAGGAGGCGCATTGCAGGGGCCTCTGTTGGGGTGAAGTCTCTCAGTCCCAGTGTGTCAGGAATCTGCATTCTCCATCGCATCACTTCCTGTGAACAGGCGTCTCCTGGCTTCAGTCCTCTGTCTTCAGAGTATCCCCTGTGAATTGGACCTGTGGAACTACAGGTCCCAGCAGTTCCATTCCAGTTCCAGTCTTCAGTCTCCTGCAGCCTGGAGTACACAGTGCTTCTAGTTAACAGCATTTACTCCCGGTGCACTACTGAGCCCAGCCAGCAATCAGCAGTGCATTGCAGAATTACTCTCCTGATGAATCATTAGCTTCAGCTAACTCACAGCTGATCTGAACACCCAATCCAGCGGGGTGTGTTCTCACAGAGATGCAACATCCAATCATCACAGACCAAGGGGTATAAACTCCAGTTCCTGGCTCAGTCTCATTGCCTTAGACCAGAGGTTCTCAAACTCAGTCCTCGGGGGCGCACACAGTGCATGTTTTGCATGTAACCCAGCAGGTGCACAGGTGTATTAATTACTCACTGACACATTTTAAAAGGTCCACAGGTGGAGCTAATTATTTCACTTGTGATTCTGTGGGGAGACCTGCAAAACATGCACTGTGTGTGCCCCCGAGGACCGAATTTGAGAACCTCTGCCTTAGACAATGAGTCACACTTGGCGTACTAGTGCGCCTGGGTCCCGTGTTCCTGTCTCCAAGTGGATCCCCTGTTGTACCTTTCATCGTTCAAGTCTTCAGTCTTCAGTCTGCTTCAGACTCCAGCCACAGATCACTACTTCCATCTGCAGTAAGAGACTTTCCTCAGGTGTTACTCTCTGCTAAACCTGTGCACCTAATTAACAGCATTTCTGCTGCGGGGTACACTGGGCTCCACAAGGATAGACATTGGGGTGTAGAGTAGGATCTTGATCTGAAGCACCAACAGGCTCAAAAGCTTTGACCTTCCCAAGATGCATAGTGCCGCCTCCTATATCACCCCGCCTCAGTGCACAGGAGCTCAGTTTGTAGTTGGTGCTTGCAGTGCAAGCATGTAACAGGAAGAGCTGCTTACAGCAGCTCTATAAAAGCTTTTTCTGAGGAAAAAAGAAGACTACAAGGGCTGCAGCAGAGGCACAGATTGTGCTGGATGTCAGTAGACATTGCCTGCTGCAGCTCCATCTCTCACCCAGCGGCGCTGTACACTCCCGTGCCCTGGTTGCCGGGTACCTACAGCTGGACGCTACGGTTTTCTTACAAGTTAGTCACACACGGCTGGGGCTCTCCGGGATTGCATGGCCGCACTTCGGGAGGAGGTAAGTGGGAACTGCAATTTATCGTGATCTGTCGCGGCCGGTGAGAGGCGGGCCGCGTGCGCGCTGGTGGTGGACACTGTGGCAGTACAGGCGATCCCACTAGATCACCAGGGCATGGGTGCAGGTCAGGTTTTCTCTCTAAACCTTTTTTACAAGTAGCCCGCATTAACCGGTGGTTTTGCCAGCAGAGGGGATGAGGCTTAGACCTGGAGCCACAGCCCCAGGGTGCCATTTTCTGCAAATGTTCCCGCCCTGGAGCTGCATATCTGTCTCTCCCTCACTCCCTGGCAGTGTCTGCGGCGCCATCATCCCTCAGCTCACTGTTCCTGGGAATGCTTGGGCAAATCCTTCTATGTAAAGCCGCCTGGTTGTCAGTGCTGTGACTTTACAAGACACTTAAGTATTCTACCTGCCTTTTTTAGTCAGTGTTAGCTAAGAAAGAGTGCACTTAGTCAGGGTTTCCTAGTACAATTACCCTGTGATATACATCCAGTTCTTACTGTGTACTGTTATATTTATTGTTATATAGCTGTGTAAGCTAGTCCAGTGCAGTATTATTGTTAGTAATAACCTCTGCATTGTACAAACTGTGACTATTTGTGTGTGCGTTTGATAGCTGAGTGGTGTCCATTTCGTGTGTCTCACTCAACCTGCTATCCCTATATTCTATAACCTGAGGGGGCTTGGTGCGTCAGGTTTTATCTAATATAGGATTTTCACAAAGATATACTGTATTACGTATTTTTCTCTGTGATTTTAGTCACCATATCTCTCCTTTATCTCTACTGGTGCTGACTACACTGCGCAGGGGTTTGGGCTAGAGGTATTGTGCTGCTGACAAATTGTACTGTGTTACCTGATACTGCAAGTTATGTCATGACTGCTTCTGAGGGAACCGGTTCTGGGGCTGAACACACTGCCGGTGTTGCTGAAGCCGCAGATACCTATGAGGAGAATATAGCAGCTTTGGGCTCTGGTTCTGGGGGCTCCTTGCCCCCCAGTGGGACGGTGGCAACGGGGGCAAATGACCCGCCGTGGGCCGCTTTTTCCACGCTTCTGCATACACTAGTTCATAAACTAACACCTCCTATGGGACCCCCAATGCCGGTGTAACCGTTTGTGGTCCCTGCAGCTAACCCGCCGTGGGCGGACGATTTATCTGCTCAAATAAAGAAGTTAAACCAGTCCCTGACCGTCTCTCGCCTACGTCCATGGGGTACTCTAAGCGAGCGCCTGTCTCCTGACAATTCACTGCTGTCACTGACACCTCGTCGGATGAAGACGGCACTTACACTGACCCCACAAGTTCTGACTCGGATACGGCTGATGGGGAGGGTGGTTCACATGTGGATGTTCCTGATCTTTTGGAGGCTATTAACTTAATTTTACAGATTACGGATGATCCCGAGCCATCCGTTCCTCCTAAGAAACCAGATAGGTTCAAGCGTCAGAAGGTGATTAAACAAGTTTTACCTCACTCTGACCACCTAATTGATATACGTCAGAAACCCTGGGAAAACCCGGGTACGAAGTTTGTGCCTCAAAAGAAGATGCTGGCTCGCTATCCCCTCGCGCCGGAGCTGTCTAAGAAGTGGGAAACTCCTGCCCCAGTGGACTCACATGTGGCTAGTATGGTGGTTTCCTCAGCTCTACCGGTCACCACCATCACGTCTCTAAAAGAGCCTACGGATAGACGTGTGGAGGGTTGTCTTAAAGCGATTTACACCCTCACGGGTACTGCACAAAGGCCCACTATTGCAGCTACTTGGGCTGTAGAGGCCATTGGAGTTAGATGCTGAAATCTCCTCTGACCATGCTAGACAATGCTTGTCTTATATTGTCACAGCTTCTCGTTATATTAAAGAGGCAGCTTCTCTTGCCGGTATCCTGGCAGCCAAGGCCTCTACTACGTCAGTCCTGGCTTGCCGGATATTGTGGCTGAGATCCTGGTCTGTGGATCTAGACTCTAGAAAAACCCTGGAGGTACTCCCTTTTAAGGGAGATATTCTGTTTGGAGAGGATTTAAATAAGATTGTGGCTGACTTGGCTACTGCCAAAACTGCCTGTCTGCCAAGTACTGCTCCTTCTGTGTCGAAGGCTAAAGGTACTTCCTTTCGCCCCTTTCGTCCCTCAGGTAAAGCAAAAGGTCAGGCGTACAACAAGCAGGCCCGCACTTCCAAACCTGGTAAGCCTAAGCCCAAAAGAGCCTGGCGGCCCGTCAGCCAGCTTCCAATACAGATATGCCTGCCGCATGACGGGGTGGGCCTCCCTCTGGGGGATCCCAGGGTGGGGGGCCAGCTTCTAGGGTATACCCAGGAATGGTTGAAGATCACTTCAGATGCCTGGGTACGGGAAGTCGTTACGCCATAGCCTTCTAAAACCGACCCCCTCATCGATTTTGCCAGACAGATGTCTTGTCCAACGGGACATCTAAGGCAAACACTCTACATTCGGTGGTACAGACCCTCCTGGATACAGGAGTCGTAGTACAGGTGCCTCTTGCGCAGAGGGGCCGGGGGTACTATTCTCCGCTGTTTCTAGTCCCGAAACCGAGTGGGTCCTCCCGGCCCATTCTCAACCTCAAGGCATTGAACAGGTTTGTGAAGGTTTCCAGGTTCTGGATGGAAACCCTTCGCTCTATAGTTCTGGCCTTGGAACCTGGGGACTTCATGGTCTCCCTGGATATACAGGATGCTTGCCTGCATATTCCTATAGCAGTGTCTCATCAGCAATACCTCAGATTTGCGATTGGCAACTGCCATTACCAGTTTCGGGTGTTACCTTTTGGTTTAACAACGGCTCCGCAAGTCTTTACAAAAGTTATGGCGGTGATGACGCTGTCAAGGGGTCCGGATACTGCCGCATTTGGACGACTTGTTAATCCTGGCAAATTCCCCAGAACTTCTCCTGCATCATCTAGATGTGACGGTCCAGTTTCTGCAAGCCCACGGGTGGCTCATCAACTGAAAGAAGTAATCCCTGATCCCTGCTCAGAGCATGGTGCATCTGGGAGCACTATTGGACACTCACAACCAGCGGTTGTTCCTGTCTCAGGAGAAAGTCCTGAAACTTCAGGACAGGATTCATTGCTTCCTATTTCGTCCGCAAGTGTCGATACATTCGGCGATGCAGGTGCTGGGCCTCATGGTGTCAGCATTCGATATGGTGGAGTATGCTCAATTTCTCTCTCGCCCTCTCCAGAGACTGATTCTAGCCAAATGGGACGGCCTGCCTCACCGGATCAGGTCTCAAATGATCTCATTGACTCCGGAGGTCCGTCTGTCGCTGCTCTGGTGGCTCCGGGACCAGCAACTGTGCAGGGGCCA
The DNA here is from genome assembly GCF_028390025.1 of Pseudophryne corroboree. NCBI lineage: Eukaryota > Metazoa > Chordata > Amphibia > Anura > Myobatrachidae > Pseudophryne > Pseudophryne corroboree. The sequence goes on along the minus strand of NC_086452.1, from coordinate 290,263,693 downwards.
CCCGTTCTGGATATCCGACTGGGTCCTGTTGACGACAGATGCCAGTCTAAAAGGTTGGGGCGCAGTGCTGGAGCAACACTCCCTTCAGGGGCGGTGGACCAAAGAGGAGTCCCTCCTCTTGATCAATATTCTGGAGTTGCGGGCGGTCTTCAATGCCTTGAACCCAGCCCAGCATTTAATTCAGAACCGTCCTGTTCAAGTACAGTCGGACAACGCCACCACAGTGGCTTACATAAATCATCAAGGCGGCACTCGAAGCTGCCTAGCAATGAAGGAAATCTCACGGATTCTACAGTGGGCAGAACGCCATCTACCGGCCATATCGGCAATATTCATTCCGGGAGTCCTGAATTGGGAAGCGGACTTTCTCAGTCGTCAGGACATGCATGCCGGCGAGTGGGGTCTCCATCCAGAAGTGTTTCAACTCCTAGTGGAAAGGTGGGGCCTTCCAGACGTAGATCTGATGGCGTCTCGACGCAATCACAAGGTTCCGGTCTTCGGAGCAAGGACAAGGGATCCTCAAGCAGCATTCGTGGATGCGCTGGCGGTATCGTGGAGGTTTCGGCTGCCGTACGTGTTCCCTCCAGTGTCACTCCTGCCCAGGGTAATTCGGAAGTTCAAGCAAGAAAAAGGAATTCTGCTTCTCACAGCTCCAGCGTGGCTCAGACGGCACTGGTTCTCAGACCTGCAAGGCCTATCGTCAGAGCATCCAATTCTACTTCCACAACGCCCAGACCTTCTCGTTCAGGGCCCCTGTGTCTACCAGGACCTAGCCCGGCTGTCTTTGACGGCGTGGCTCTTGAAGCTTCCGTCTTAAGGGCTAAAGGGTTTTCTGAGGCGGTCATTCAAACCATGTTGCGGGCCCGGAAACCGGCTTCGGCTCGGATTTACTATAGGGTCTGGCATTCTTACTTTGGTGCGCATCTAATGATTATGACGCTTCCAAGTTTAGTATAGCCAAGTTGTTGGCTTTTCTTCAGCAGGGTCTGGACTTAGGCCTGCGTCTGGCCTCCCTCAAGGTTCAAATATCTGCCTTGTCGGTGTGGTTTCAGAGAAAAATTGCGACCTTACCTGATGTGCATACCTTTACTCAGGGTGTGTTGCGTATCCAACCTCCCTATGTCCCGCCTGTGGCTCCTTGGGACTTGTAGGTGGTTTTGGAGGCGTTACAAGAGTCTCCGTTTGAAACTCTTGGTTCAGCTGATCTTAAGTGGCTTTCCCTTAAGGTGGTGTTTCTGCTGGCTATTGCTTCAGCTAGAAGAGTGTCAGATTTGGGTGCCTTGTCTTGTAGTTCCCCATATCTGATATTTCACTGTGACCGGGCGGTTCTTAGGACTCATCCTGTTTATTTGCCTAAGGTGGTTTCTTTGTTCCACCTTACCCAGGAGATTGTGGTTCCGGCACTTGTTTCTCCGCTCTTTGGGAGACAGATCAGGTCTTTGGATGTGGTACGGGCTCTCCGTATCTATGTGAAGAGAACTGCTTCTGTTAGGAAATCTGATTCTCTCTCTTTATTCTATTTGGGTTTCACAAACTGGGCTGACCTGCTCACAAGCAGACTTTGGCCAGATGGATTAGAATGGTGATTGCACATGCTTATGTGAGGGCTGGTCTGTCAGCTCCTGCTCACATTACGGCCCATTCTACTCTGTCTGTTGGACCTTCTTGGGCGGCCCGCCGTGGTGCAACCCTTGAACAATTGTGCATGGCGGCTACGTGGTCCTCAGTGAACACGTTCATTAGGTTCTATGCCTTCGATACTGCCGCTTCCCAGGATGCTTCCTTTGGACGCTGGGTTCTTGTGCCCGCTACAGTGCGTCCCCTCCCATAAGGAACTGCTTTAGGACATCCCCAATGTCTATCCTTGCGGAGCCCAGTGTACCCCGCAGCAGAAAACGAGTTTTATGGTAAGAACTTACCTTTGTTAAAACTTTCTGCGAGGTACACTGAGCTCCACAAGGCGCCCACTCTGACGCACTTAGCTTCTTTGGGTTGGTATGGTATTAGCCGCTGACACTTCTCCTGTCGGGAGAGTGTGGTGTTTGTGGCAACTGGCAGTTGTCGTCTTTTACTTGCTACTGCATTGGGCTGGTTAACAAAACCTGAGCTCCTGTGCATGGAGGCGGGGTGATATAGGAGGCGGCGCTATGTATCTTGGGAAGAAGGTCAAAGCTTTTGAGCCTGTTGGTGCTTCGGATCAAGATCCTACTCTACACCCCAATGTCTATCCTTGTGGAGCCCAGTGTACCTCACAGAGAGTTTTAACAAAGGTAAGTTCTTACCATAAAACCCTTTTTCATCCTGTGCATTATATCCAGCATTTAACACTCTTGCTGAGTAGGACTGTCTCCTGCCTGGGCCGTGCAAGGCCAAAGTATTTCTATGTTATAGAGACTATAACTGTGCTTTTACAAAATACTGGAGTTCTGCTTTTCAATTATTACTACAGTACTGTTTTGCATCCAGCTATTCAAGTTGTTGTTATTGTTATTACCTATTTCTGTTACCAGTGACTTTTTGAATATACATTTCCTTTGGACTCTGGTACTGTTCATTATTACTACTATCAGTTGTACCAGTTATCCATGCTTCAGTTTCTGTTATTGGCTTCCAAGTAACTATCCATTGTATATCATCCCATCTGTTTCCAACTACTCTGACCTCTGTGACACAAACACCAGTGCTTATGTGCAGGACTTTTATCAAGCCTCCTTGTTTTATACACCGCACCAGCCCTGACCCACTAGTGCCAACTCTGGGAACAGATGAAACCAGAAACCTGACACAGTGAAGGTGGGCTGGATCCCAAGGAATGCTCCAAATCTGATGGCCAATCATATCTGCCTCAGAGACAGGGGCGTGCTTTCATATGGGATGAAAGCACACCCCTGTCACTGAGGCACTCATACTGGTGCAGCTTATACTGCTTTTTTAAATGGGCTTTTTACTGCCCCCCACTTCCGGACCTTTATAATTGGCTGCGGGAGGCACCGCTCTCTGTGCCTCCGAAACTAATTTAAACCTATTTTTACAGTGTACAAATGATTACAATAATGTAAAGCATATACTTATGACACGTGTCATAAGTATCTTCTTTGTATTATTGTAATCATTAAAGACAGGGGAGGCACTGCCTCCCCTGACTGCATGTCCCTGGTCCACATGCTGTGCGCAGCCCTAGACTTACTCGGCATCTGCAGACGCTCAGTGTGCAGTGACGGAGAATTGCTTTGCAGTCATGCAAAAACCCTGCCTGCAGCCCCACGCTACACTCCCAACTTCACGCCCCTTTTCGCTAGCCTGTGAAGCCTTACCCACGCCCCGCCCCCGGCACGCCTCTTTGTCATTGCCTGTATGCGTTCAGATTTTTCTTTTGTATTTCTGCACATTTTTCGCACATTACATGCGCAATAGTCACTTTATGCGTGCGCAATTAGCTAAAAATCGCAGCTTGCGATGAGACTTGAGGTCTGAATTAGACCCCCAGTTTCCTTTGTACATGGGCAGTTTATTCAATGTTTGACTTAACACTGGAGGATTTACAGTATATAAATATTCACACTTTGTGGTGATCCCTAGTATTTATTCAGCACAATATGTAATTTTTAGGGGATTTGTTAATTGGCTGAGTCTTTGTTATATTTTGTGCTTTCTTCCACAGACTTAAACCTCCATGTTTCATCTGTCATATATAAACCCTGATATTATCAATAGCCTGTCTTGAAAATATTATAATTTGAATTGAAACGTTGACCCAATGGCTGTGAATTTACCGTTTTGAATAAATCTAATAGACCTGAGTTGAAACTGATACTGCTTTTATACCAATACTGCGGGTCGCAGCCGGGAGCCTGACATGGGTGCGACCCTCTTCAGGCCCCTTTTACATTGCCATCTCCAACCCGGCGTATTTCCGGGTTGGTGACATTGCCGATGACGCGGTGGGGGCGGCGCTTGGAGATCACATGATCGCCTAGCGCCGCCCGTAAATTCACTGTAAACGGGAAGCCAGATCGATGTGACCCAGCTACCATTTACACAGCACTGTTTGCCGGGTTGAACACGTGTTCAACCTTGCAAACTACCCTAGTTGGAATACCAGGTCACTCGACCAGGATTATTCCAACTCTGCCCTCTTACACCAACTAGCAACACGAGTTATGCACATTCATGTGCATAACCCGTTATATGCTGGCAGTGTAAAATGGGTATAACTCTTTGCTGCTGCAGGGTACATAGGGTTCCAGGGGTGTAGTGGTGGATGAGGCATCCAGGCACCAACAGTCAAAGCTTTAGCATAGCTTCCTTCCTTTATAACCACACCTTCAGGCTCTGGTAACTCACTTTTAAGTTGGTGCCTGCAGCATAGAAGGTGCACTAAACAGGGGGCTCTCATGCAGGCCTGAAAGCTTTTATTTTTCTAATTTTAACTGGATTTTCTTTAGAGCTGGCGGCGCTGTAAGTCCATCACCACCCACGCCAGCGCCGCTTACTGGCTGAGCCCGGGTACGTGTGGTGGGGATCGCGTGGCCGACACAGGGGGTCAGGTAAGAGGATCTCCTAGTGGGACCCGCCATTAAATTGTGAACCGCCGTGGTTTGGGGAGACAGACTGCGGTGCTGACGCGGGCACTGTCTGCGAGCAGGATCCCCACTAGACCACCAGGGCACAGGTCTAGGTGTATTAACACCTGTTTTGTAAGGTACGTAGCACCTGGGGTTGAGGCCCAGCATAGTGGAGGTGGCGCTTTTGGACTTTTTCATACTTTACGATCCACGTGGACTACAATTGGGAAAGGTAACCTGTGCCGAGCATGGCAAGCGAAGCGAGCCATGTGAGGGGACACAGTGCACTAATTGGGGTTCCCCGTCACTTTACAAAGAAAACGACACAAAAAAAGTCCAAAAACTCATGTCAACCTTTTCACCTGTCAACCTAGTACATGTCGACCTAATGACTGTTCACCTACGTTGAGGAGACCCATACCGCCTCAGAGGGACTGGGCAGCCATAGCACAGCATAGCGGTAGCAGGTCTCCGGGATTGCTGGGCAAAGTTTCTCTGTAAAAATGCCTATACAGGACAGGTTTTTATACCGCTTGCATTATCCTACCAGCCTCATAAGGCTGTGTTAGTTGATATAAGTGTTCTCTGCAGTTATATTGTGCAAGTTTCTGCAATATCCTACCTGCCTTATAAGGTTGTGTTAGTGATATAAGGGTCCATTGCACTATTATTGTATAATTTTCTGCATTGTGTGTGACTGTGTGCCTTGTGTCTGCTGTTTGGTTTCACTTTCAAGTGTATCTCAAATATCTATCACTGTTGTTCATACCCTGGGCTCAGGTGCTGTTTGGGTTTGTAACTCGCAGATTATATCTATAGAATATCATACCTCCCAACTTTTGCCTTCTTGAAAGAGGGACACCCGCGCGGCGAAGCCGCGCGCGCTCCCGAAAAGGGGGCGTGACCTACGAAAGGGGGCGTGGCTTCACGGGAGGACCCGCGATCGCGAGCCACGCCCCCGTTTTCGTCACTGAAGGGGCATGCCCAGCGCTCTGTGAGCTGCTGGCATGCCCCGTCTCCCTCTGTCTCCAATGAATAGACGCTGTGCACATGCGCACAGCGTCTATTCACCGCTGCTCTGCTAAGCAGGGCAGCGAGAGACAGAGCCTCCCAACTGCCCCCCCACCGCGGGACACTGCGGCCCGCGGGTGGGACAGCGGGACAGTCCCCAAAAAACGGGACTGTCCCGCGAAAATCGGGACAGTTGGGAGGTATGGAATATATATGTGTATTGAATTTGTGTTACAGACACAAAATTCCCTGCACTTAATACTTTTCATTGATTGTACTTGCGTAATTGTTCTACAATGTCTAACAAAAAAAGGTTGCAAACAGCTCCTGTATAACTGTCTTGCAGAGTGTGCTCAGCTGTTTTTTTCTGAGGACATGTTAAATGACCGTCTGTGTGCTGTTATACACCTCCCAGTCAGTCTGCCGCCCCTACCCCTGTTGTGGGTTGTTTTTTTTTCCAACACTTCTGGGTACACTGGTAGATCACCTTGGGCCCCCTATGGGTCCGCCTGTGGCTTTAAACCCTAATGTGGTCCATATGGTTTCTCTGCCAAGGATGGATAATTTATCTAGTCAGTTGCAGCAATTAAATCAGTCTCTGACTAAACAAAAGGCTCCCATAGGACACAAGGGTATCTCTGGTTCTTCTAAGAGGGCTACTTCATCCTCACAATCCACAGTGCTCTTTGATGTCTTATCAGATGACTAGGGGCGCATATGGCTCTTTCTGACACAGACTCCTGTGTTGCAGATGAGGACGTCCCTATGGGGGTCATTCCGAGTTGCTCGCTACGGATTTTTGCAGCGCAGCGATCATGGCAGAACGGGGCTAATCTGCGTATGCACTGCAATGTGCAGGGGCGTCGTACGAGTACACAGTGGTTCGTTACCCAGCGATGGCTTTTACGACTATTCCGATCGCAAGGAGATTGACAGAAGGAGGGCGTTTGTGGGTGTCAACTGACCGTTTTCTGGGAGTGTTTGGCAAAAACACAGGCGTGTCCAAGCGTTTGAAGGGCGGGTGTCTGACGTCAATTCCGGGAACAAAAAGACTGAAGTGATCACAAGGACTGAGTAAGTCCAGAGCTACTCTGAAACGGCACAAAATGTTTTTGCAGAGCTCCGCTGCAAAGACGTTCGCACACTTGCAAAGTGAAAATACACTCCACCATGGTCGGCAACTATGCGTTTGCACGGCTGCTAAAAGTAGCTAGCGAGCGACCACCTCGGAATGAGGGCCTATGTCTGTAGATGTCCCTGCCTTTGTGGATGCTATTAAGCATATCCTCCAGCTCACAGATGAGGAGGAATCAACTACTGTGACAAAGAAAACTTATGTTTAAAAAGCAGAAGGTGGTTAAAGCTTAATTACCCCACTCTGACTATTTGCTGGACATCAGACGGGAACCCCGGGCTACCCCGGTTAAGAGGCTTTGGCCTGTTACCCCCTTCCTACCAAAATTTGTAACAAATGGGAAAACCCACTACTGGTAGATTCTCATGTCACCCGTCTGGTGGTATCCTCCACTTTACCGGGCACGACTGTCACCTCTCTGAAAGAAACAAAAGATAAACATATTGAGGGTTACCTGAAATCTATTTACTCCCCTACGGGGCTGTTCATTGGCCCACTAAGTGGCCTCTTGGGTTGCAAAGGCTATAGAAGCCTGGGCGCTGGCATTAGAAGAGGAACTGCCCATAGACACTTCTGAGGTAAGCAGACAGTACCTGACTCATATTAAAACTGCTTCTTATTATATTCAAGAAGCCTCCTCTGAGGCAGGTGTGTTGGCCGCTAAAGCGTCTGCCACATCTATTCTGGCACACCATATTTTGTGGCTAATTCAGTACGGATCGTAAGTAGCGATTTGTACGGAATTATTGCGGGGGTGCCGCGGGCGCATGCGCAGAGGGCCCTACTGCGCATGCATCTGCATTTTCTGTGGGGGGCCGCAGAAAATGCGATTGCCTCTGCTTGTCAATCAGGCAGAGGCGGTCGCTGGACGGAAACGGAGCGTTGCTGGGGCATGCCAGCCCAAACGGTAGGCTGGTACGCGCGAATGGGGGCATGTCGGGGGTGCGGTGGCTGCTGCTGTGACAGGAAAAATGGCGCCAGGACTCCTGCAGCCGCAGCTAAGCTGCGCCGGCAGGAGTCATCCTTACTTTCTGCTAACAAGCAGAAATTGCTTGCTGTTAGCAATTTCTGCTTGTTGAAGGGGGGAGGCGCTGGTTAGCATGCTGGGCGGCCTTGCCCAGCGATGGGCAGCCCCCAGCATACATGCGAAAGGTTAGCAAATTCTGCTGATTAGCAGAATTTGCTAGCCTTACTGAATTGGCCCTTTTATGGCTGAAGCCTTGGAAAGTGAACATAGATACCAAGAAGACTGTGGAAATATACCCGTTCACAGGGGGAATACTTTTTGGGAAAGAATTAAACAAAATTACTTCCTTTTGGCCTGGCCACGGCTCTTTGCATCTTCACGAAGGTGATGGCCATTATGACAGCCCTTCTCCGTCGTCAGGGAGAGGGAGTACGGCTCCTGCCATACCTAGGAAGACCTACTGCTCATGACAAACTCACAGGAAGTTCTTTGCACTCATCGAGTTGACAGTTACCTTCCTGCCCACAGTTAGCTGATAAATTGGAAAAAGTCCTCTTTTGGTTCTATCTTAGACCATGGTACACCTGGGGGTGCTTCTGGACACTAACAACCAAAACTGTATCTATCCCCAGACAAAGTTGTAAAGCTGTGGTCCAAAATACATCACTTTCTTCACCATCTGCGAGTGTCCATACACTCAGTGATGCAGACTCTCTCAGTCTGATGGTGTCAATCTTCGACATGGTGGAGTACGCTCAATTCCATTCTCGCCCTCTGCAGCATCTGATACTGTCCAAATGGAACAGTCTGCCCCATTGTATCAGGTCTCAAATGATCTCCCTGACTCCGGAGGTTCACTTGTCGCTGTCCTAGTGGCTACAGGACCAACGCTTGAGCATGGGCCATCCCTTTAGTATCCCCAACTGGGTCCTGCTGACAACAGACGCCAGCCTTCGGGGTTGGAGAGCGGTGACATAGCAACACTCATTTCAGGGTCATTAGACCAGATCAGAATCTCTGCTTCCGATCAATATTCTGGAGTTTAGAGCAGTATTCAATGTGCTGACTCTGGCTCGTCCTCTTCTGCAGAAAAGACATGTTCAATTTCAGTCGGACAATGCCACCATGGTGGCCTACATAAACCATCAAGGCAGCACTCGCAGCCCAATGTCACTGATGGAAGAACCCAGAAACATGCGCTGGGTGGAACACTACCTTCCAGCCATATCAGCAGTATTCACCCTGGAGGTTCTCAATTGAGAAGCGGACTTCCCACTTTCCTGCTTGAACATCCTGATAACTGAGGATCTTCATCCCGAGGTATTCCAACTCCTGGTGAACAGATGGGGTCTGCCAGATGTGGATCTCGTGGCTTCTCGCCACAATCATAAGGTTCAGGATTTCAAATCTCAAACCCGGGATCCTCAGGCAGTGTTTGTGGATGCTCTGGCAGTCTCCTGGACCTTTCACCTGCCTTACATCTTCCCTCCGGTGACTCTTCTACCCTGGGTGCTTCAGAAGTTCAAACTAGAAGGTGGTATACTCATTCTCATTGCTCCTGCGTGGCCCAGATGTCACTTGTTTTCAGATCTTAAGGGTCTCTCGGTGGAACAGCCCCTTCTTCTTCCTCAGCTGGGGGGTTCCTGCTATCTCAGGGGCCCTGTCTTCACCCGGACATGGCTTGGTTGTCTTTGATGGTGTGTCTCTTGAAGCTTCGCTTCTAAGGTCAAAGGGTTTCTCTGAGGCGGTTGTTCAGACTACTGTATGCTAAAAGCACACAAACCAGCCTCCATCTGGATAGATTATAGAGTATGGCACACTTTCTTGACGTGGTGAGCTTCCAAGCATTATGCCTCTAAATTCAAAACTTCCAAAATGTTGACATTTGTCAAAAAAGGTTTATATTTAGGCCTTCGTCAAGCTTCTTTCAAGGTACTCATTTCTGCCTTGTCTGTTTCCAGCGCAAGATCACTTCTATACCTGATGTACACACATTTCTTCAGGGCATTATTCACATTCAGCCTCCCTATGTACCACCTGTGGTCCATGGGACCTGTCTGTCGTGTTGGAGGCTCCATTTGAACCCCTTGAATCTGTGGACCTCAAATGGCTGACTGCCAAGGTCCTCTTTCTGCTGTCTATTGCCTCTTTAAGGAGGGTATCAGACTTAAGTGCCTTGTTCTGTCATTCCCCCCCCCCCCCCCCCCCCCGCTTTTTTTATTTTCCACCGTGATAAGGCTGTTTTCCGGACAAGCCTGGTTACCTCCCTAAGGTGGTTTCTTCCTTAACTAAGACTGTGGTTTTGGCCTTTATCTCGAGACTTGTCAGTTAAAGAGCATTCTTTGGATGTGGTTAGGACTCTATGTATCTATGTGGACCGTACTGCCTCCATTAGATATTCTGATTCCCTGTTTGTTCGCTTTGGTTTTCATAAACGTGGCTGGCCTGCTAATAAGCAGATGCTGGCTAGATGGATTAGAATGGTATTTGCATATGCTTACACCCAAGCTGGTCTTCCAACTCCAGCCTTGATTTATGCCCATTCTACTCGGTCTGTAGGACCTGCTTGGGCGGCACGCTGTGGGGCGTCCGCAGAACAACTGTTCAAGGCGGCTACGTGGTCTTCAGTGAACACGTTTCTTAAGTTCTATGCCTTTGATACCTTCGCCTCCCAGGATGCTTCCTTTGGATGCTGGATTCTCTTATCCACTCAGGCACATCCCCGCAATTGATATGTCTTTGGAACATCCTGGATGTTCCTTGTGGAGCCCTAAGTACCCTGCTGCAGAAATATCCATGTGGACTGTCATATGTAGGGATGACGACATGTATGTTCCGGGAGTGAATGGCCAACCATAGGATGACGATTAGAAAGGCCCTCTCTACGGGATCAACTGACAAACCGGTTGCGCAACATTTTCTAACGGTTGGACACCAATTATCCACATTGCAATGTCGGATTATTGATTGGGTACCGCCCCTGTCACGGGGTGGCGATAGGAGCCTTGTACTCAAGAAGCTGGAATCAAGATGGATTTATTGCTTGGGGACAATTTCTCCGAATGGTCTGAATGAAAACAACTCTTTCAATATTTTTTGGCGTTGAATATGGATCTGATCTGATTTTGGTCTGGATATTCTAATTATAAGGTTTTTTCTAAATCTAAGCATACTTGCCAACACGTTCTTTTTTTTATCCTTAATTATTGGATATGGACACCCAATAATATGTATGTTGTCTGTTGTTTATTATATGTTTTGCTTCACATGAGGTGGTGTGTCCACTTTATTTGGACACATACTGTGTGTAACAGGAAGATATTTTGTGTATTTTTTTGTGTATGTTTATGTATTTTTATGTGTATTGTGTTAACTTCTTACTAGCGGGTCCCCTGATACTGTCAGCACCTTTTGTCATAGTACTATAAGTCTGAAATGGTTGATCTTTACCATGCTTTATATTCCCACCAGTATCATTATACCTGTGGGGTTTACGGTGCTTGCAGTAAAAATAAAAAAATTTTTTTTCAAAGGTTCTAGAAAATTATACAATTAGCTATTGAACAAAAAGGTTTTTACACTGTTAAGGTATTGTTTCCCAGCAGCGCTAGATGTAAGGTATAAGCGCTGTACACATAATCCTTATGCCATAGTACTCAAGAAAGTGGCTGTGAATATATACACAGCACTTTCCCGTTTTGTATCCAAGGCAACCGTTGTCATGGTGTTCTTCAGTGCCCAGTGTTATCGTACAGCCGCAATCGGAAGTGACGCGGGTACGTAATGCGGAAGTGCTGTGCGTTCCAGCCGCGCTTGGTGGAACGCACGCGAGCGGTCTGTGCCGGGTGTGTGTCGGCGGAACACGGGGAAGGTGTTTGATTAGGGGTGGCCCTGCACACACCGTATGAAGCTGAGTGCGTTCCATTTGAACACAATGGAACGCACGCTGATACAATCCCAGCTGCTCTTTATGTTTGATTAAGGACCAGCCTGGTTGTTGGTAAGTGCTATTGGTATAGGGGTGTTCTTGTCTTTTTGTCCCTATGAGGGGATAAGATATATTGTGTTGATGGTGTAAATTGCCCTTTTCCATTTTTGGAAGGCTCCATGTATTTCATTAGCTACCGTAATTGAAAATGCTGCCTGTCATGAAGGTGCTGGGGGTATTTAGGAGACCTGCTAGGCATTGATCACTTGATATCGGTGCATATGAACAGATGTAACCTGCTGTGTATGCTGTATCTGTTGCAATTTCCTGATGATGATCCTGAGGGATCGAAACGTCGAACAATTGAATTATCTGTTTGAAACATTATTCTGATAAGTATGCATTAAAATTCAATGCTTTTTTAAATGCAAATCTCTGGTGAGTGCCCCTTTATATTGGTTTTCTATATGTTGGAGTCTGGACTTTACACTGGACCTCTTGGGAGTCACCCCAGTCGTTGATCTATTGGGTCGGTGAGAGTGCGACCATACCTGGAAAAAAAAAAAAATATATATATATATATATATAGTGTGTGTAATTATATAAATAGAACATGTAGAATTTTGATTTATAGAAATGGAGCAAATTCATAACCTTCACATTATGGCCACGAGGGGCCATTGTATCTAATGTAAAAATCCAAAACATATTTCTCTTTGGGACAGTCTCTTTTTTTTTTTTTAATTTGTAGGCCTTCGCCTCTGGGGCCCATCGTAACATGTTCAAGAGCTTTAAATGAAAAGGAATCCACCTCAGAGTTATGGCAAGTTGAAAAGTGTTTTGACAAAAGATGATTCATCAGTTTATTATTTATATTCCGTAAGTGTTCTTGTACTTGAATCTTTAACGGTCTTTTTGTTTTGCCAATATATTTTAAGTTACATCCACATTCGGTCATGTATATAATATATGTGGTATTACAATTTATAAATGTATAAATTGCCATCTGAATTGAAGAATGATCGTCTATTCTGGCTTACATATTTGCAAACATTGCACCGAGCACACTTGTAAGATCCTACACATTTCGGTAGCTTAGTTCCAGTTTCTGTTGTGTTTGAGTCTGCTAGGAGCCAGTATGTCTGTAAGGTATTTTGATTTCCTATAGATAATTTCAGGATGGTCTGGTAGAAGAGTTCCCAGGACTGGGTCCAGTTTCAAGATATGCCAATGTTTTGATAGCACTTGTCTGAGACGTTTTTCCCCACATTTAAACTGCGTAATAAATGGTGCTACAAGTTTTTTAGTCTCCTTTTTTCAGTGGGAGTTCTTCTCTCACTAAATTTGAGCTTCTTACTGATGCTTCTAGGATTAATTCTTCTGGATACTGCTTTTCTCTGAACCGGTCACAATACACCTTAGATTGTTCTTGGAAGGTTTCATATGAGCTGCAGTTGCATCTGATCCTATATAATTGTGAATACGGAAAATTCTTCTTCCATCTAGTAGAGTGACCACTTTTGTAGTGCAAGTAGCTATTAGTGTCTACTTGTTTAATAAAGTTCTTTGTCACCATTTTATCAGCCGCATGGGTTAAAATCTAGTCTAAAAATTCAACTTTATTGATCATATTTGTGAATTTGAGGTTGAAGTCATTTAAATTGATATAATTCATAAAAGAATTTAAGTCTTCAAAGTTTCCATCCCAAATTAAAAGAACATCATCAATAAATCTTCTATAAACTTTAATTTTCTCACTATAGGGGTTGGTAACAAATAGGAATAAGTTTTCCCACATCCCCATTAGTATGTTTGCGTAACTAGGTGCAAAGATAGTACCCATCGCGGTCCCGCAAACCTGTAGATAAAATTGGTCTAAACTTAAAATAATTGATTCAGAATAAACTTTGTGAGAGAACAGATAAAAGTTTGGTGTCCATCCGTCAAGTTAAGATCATTCTTTAAACCCTCTACACATGCTAAAATGCCTTTCTCATGTGTTATACTCGTGTACAAGGACTGTACATCTATGGTTGACCAGATATAGCTTTCCTTCCATTCAAAATCCTTTAAGGATCTCAGGTCATCTGTAGTGTCCATTAAAAAGTCTGGTAGTTTTTCTAAATGTGGTTTCAGGTACACATCTACATATTCTGATAAATGTGATGTGAGGGAATCAATACCAGCTATTATTTGTCTTCCCGGTGGGTTCTCCAAACTTTTATGTATTTTGGGGAGATTATACATAATTGGTATTGTTAATAAAATATTGGAATTCATCCTTAGTAATGTGATTACTTCGTAACCCATATACTAGAATCATTCTTAAATCCACCAAGAACTCCTCAGTGGAATCTTTTTGTTATGGTCTGTAAGAATTTACATCACTCAGGAGTCTTTTTGCTTCTTTTATATTATCTGTTCAATCTTGTAGTACCTGTCTTCCACCTTTTATCTGCTGGTTTCAACACCAGATTTCCGTTATCTTGTATTTCTTTGAGAGCTTTTTTTCTCTAAATTTGACTTCTTAATTGAGCATTCATTCCCTTCAATGAGGTCCTCCTTTACAAGCTCATAGAATATGTTGATATGTGAACCTTTAGATTCCAGAGGGTAGAATTTAGATGTAGGTTTCAGCCCTGATTTGTTAGCCTCATAATTCGTTATAAATGCTGAGTCCTTTTTTGTGAAGTGTCTTTTAAGGGTTAGTTTGTGAACAAACTAGTTTAGATCAATAAATGTTTGAAACTTGTTCGGTTTTTGGGTAGGGGCAAATGTAATCCCTTTACTTAGTAATGCAATTTGTGGATTGGTCAAAGTATGTGATGAGAGATTGAAGATTCCTCTTTGTGTTGGTTCCGTGTTTACCTGTAGTTTCTCTTTCTTGGATTTTCATCCATTTCCTTAGTTTCCTCTTCTCTGGTTCTTCTTTTTAAGGGTGATTATGTATTTAGATTTTCTTTCAGTCTTACTGTTGCATTTTCCTCCAGGATCTGGTACCGATTCTGTCCTAAAAAAGAGGACGAAGTGGTTCCACTATCTCTATCCTGAACTATAGCTATTTCTTGATTGGGTTTGAGCCTACCCAAGTTTGAAGAAGGGCTACGTGATTGTGCTGTATTCCTTTCAACCCCATTGAGATGGCTCCATCTGGATCCTGACCGACCTCTGTTCTGTTGGCTGGGTCTTGACCAGTTCTTCACTTTATTGTTTTCATAGTCATGCTTATCTCGTTGGAATTTCTTCTCTTTATTTCTAATGATTTCTTCCTCCATTTCCAGTTTTATGTTCAATACTTTCTCATTTGCTTTAAAATCTTCACTATCTTTGAATCTGGTGAGATGTTGATCTTTCTCTTTGATAACCTCTTCCAGTATAGAGAGATGGTTCTTTTTCTCTTTAATTATAAGTTGCATTAAGTTTCTCGAACAGTCATGGAGTATTTTGTCCCATTGCTGGATGAATTGTTGGTTATCTGTGCCGAAGGTGGTTTTTTTTTAATAAACTTAAGCCTCTTGGGATCCTGTCTACTTTTAGATAATGTTCCAGGCCCTTAATATCCCACCACGCTTTTGTTTCTTTAGTGATAACTTTCTCTATATCCCAAAAAAGGGAATCCAGATTTTCCATTATTGATATGGTTGAAGATTTTGACTCCTCGTTAAAGACTTTCTGACACAGTTCATTTCTCTTTTTGCCTAACCCACATAGACGTAACATATTGTATAAATAAAGACAATAAGTGAAGTATGCAGCTCAAGCGTAGTTAACCAAGTGGGAGTAGTTTGAGAGCAATAGTTACATTGATGCGCTCCTTCTGTTAATTATCTATAATAGTTCTTTAGTAGTAGTTCACTCAGCAGTAGCTTACGTAGTGATATTTAACACTCAAACCATAGATTCCTCTATGGGTGGAAGCTCAGTTCCTTATGTACCACTTAGTAGGTGGTTGTTTGGGGTAATCTGTGAAGACAGTGGGGGAAGGAACAAGCGCCTAATAGTGTAATAGTTAAGGGTAACAAATAACAATTGTATATAATGTAGGTGGTACCAGATTCTGTCATATATATATATATATATATATATATATATATATATATATATATATCAGCCTGTAGTCAAATCCTTAATGAAGCAGCTCCAGAGACCAGTATTCACTCAACAAAAGCAGAGGACATAGAAAATAGTGTAATACAGTCACGGTAAAGTGGTCAGCAGAGAAATGTCTTATCTGTGTACCTTAAACCGATGATGATCTTGCACGTAGCAAAGGGAGGCCTTCTTAGGGTGTAATTTTCTCAAATGGCAATGCTTCTGACAATGTTTCTGAATCTCAAAAACAGAGGAGAAACCACATAGGGGGTCATTCCGAGTTGCTCGCTAGTTTTAGCAGCCGTGCAAATGCTATGCCGATGCCCACTGGGGAGTGTATTTCAGCTTGGCAAAAGTGCGCACGCATGTGCAGCCGAGCTCTGCAAAAATAGTTTGTGCGCTGATCCGGAGGTCTGTTTAACCAGGAAACACTGTTTCCCCGTGAGCTTGAGCCGGGTTGCGGCACTTCCGGCGGTGACGCACTTCCGGTCGGGTATACTGCGGTGGCAGGGGGTAGTGGGAGGAGCTCACTTCCGGCGCTTTATACTTCCGGTTCCGGTCATAAGCAGGAAGTAACTATTTTCTAATAATTTTACCAATTTACATTGATAGCTGTGGGTATAAAAAGACCCACTGTGCTCATAAACTTTACTCCTGAAGAAGCCATTTACTGGTGAAACGCGTTGAGTAGCTATATTTGGACAACTTAAGTACTTTCTTAAAACCATATTTATTTATTTTTATTTGTTTTGAATAAATTGATTACTATACAAAATAACCAAGGAGGTGTCCTGGTTATTCCTTATCTTACCCAAAGTTGACTATCCCGCTATTATCTGGAGGGAATTGAGATTGTGTAAAGCACTGCATCTGAGGAGATACGTTTACATATGGTTTTCCCAGTATTTGAAGAGTTCAAGCTGAGGTTCTGCTAAATTGAAAGAACTCCAGTATATGTGGTGGTTTCTATATATAAAGGTACAGGCATATTTATTTTTGATTGGTTAGCCATTTGGGACAACCGTATTACACTATGTGGTTTCTCCTGTTTTTGAGATTCAGAAACATTGGGGGTCATTCCAAGTTGATTGCTCGCTAGCTAGTTTTAGCAGCCCACTGGGAGTGTATTTTAGCTTAGTAGGAGTGCGAACGGTTGTATCGCAGAGCGCCTGCAAACATTTTTTGTGTAGTTTTCAGAGTAGCTCAAAACCTACTCTGTGCTTGTGATCACTTCAGACTATTCAGTTCCGGATTTGACGTCACAAACCCGCCCAGCCATGCCTGCGTTTTTCCGCACACTCCCTGAAAACGGACAGTTGCCACCCAGAAACACCCACTTCATGTCAATCACTCTGCAGCAAGCAGTGCAGCTGAAATGCATCGCTAGACCCTGTGCAAAACTACATCGTTCATTGTGCCCGTACGTCGCGCGTGTGCATTGCGCAGAACTGCCATTTTTTAGCCTGATCGCTGCACTGCGAACAAATTCAGCTAGCGATCATCTCGGAATGACCCCCATTGTCTGAAGCATTGCCATTTGTGAAAATTACGCGCTAATAAAGGCCTCCCTTTGCTACGTGCAAGATTATCATCGGTTTAAGGTACACAGATAAGACATTTCTCTGCTGACCACTTTACCGCGACTGTATTATACTATTTTCTATGTCCTCTGCTTTTGTTGAGAGCATACTGGTCTTGGGAGCCTTTTCATCAAGGATTTGACTACAGGCTGTTATATATAGATATAGATATATATATAGATATATATATATATAGATATAGATATAGATAGATATAGATAGATATATATATCTATCTATATCTATCAGAATCTGGTACGGGTACCACCCACATTATATACAATTGTTATTTGTTACTCTAAACTATTACACTGTTAGGCACTTGTTCCCTCCCCCACTGTCTTCACAGATTAACCAAACAACCACCTACCAAGTGGTACATAAGGAACTGAGTTGCCACCCATAGAAGAATCTATAGTTTTAGTGTTAAATATCAGTACGTAAGCTACTGCTGAGTGAACTACTACTAAAGAACTATTATAGACAATTAACAGAAGGAGTGCATCGACATAACGTGTGTGTGTGTATGTATGTATGTGTGTGTGTATATGTATGTATGTATGTATGTATGTATGTATGTATGTATGTGTGTGTGTGTGTATATTTATATATATATATATATATATATATATATTTATATATATTTATATTATAATTCAAACCAAAATACTCTCCCTCTGCACTAGTACATTAATTAAATTAAGATAGTCACTTAAACTGTTATACATTTTTTTTAAAAGAGGCATCCAGATTCAACTAAGTTCCCTGTTAGACGGAGCTAATAGATGAAAATGTTTAGCAATAGGAGAATCGGTGCCAAAGTGACTTATCAACACCTGATTTTTACCAAAGAACTTGTAAATTGTTTAAGTATCTAAAAACATATTGATATGTTCCATCATAAAGGTTATTTTATTAAAACAAAATAACCCTAATTATCTCCTCTAACGATTTTGTTATCTGTATTGTGATATTATCTCCGATTCGACATTGAGAAGAAGACTATTGTGAATCACCTACAATTGTATTCAACGCTTAAAGTCATATTGCTACAAGTCTCCTAGAGAGATAGATATATAGATATATATTCGATACACACACACACACACACACACAGTATATATAAATATATATATATATATATATATATATATATATATATATATATATATCTATCTCTATCTCTATCTAAAAGCAACAGGAGTATAGCGCCACATGTGTTGGTAAAAACACAATCCAAAAAAATTACTATTGACAATTAGAACACTCCTTTGTAGATATAGGGTGTCGGCTAGCCCCTAAATGCTCAGCATGGGTAAGATGCTGCTAAGTAAAATATGGATAGGGGTATCGGCGACCAATGGTGTTTCTAAAAATTGTCTCAATAAGAAGGCTAAATTAAAGGTATAAGCAGAAGATTTTTAAGGTAAAAAGTGTAACCATCAGATTATTCTAAAAATACACAATCATTTTTACACTAAAACACATATAGGGATCCACAACATATAAAAGAGAATATAAAGGACATAAATACTTCTAAAAATAAGTAAAAGGACAAGACTAAAGTAATAGACTTCGAGCTTATTTTTAGTGTAGAGAGTCAATGAGGTAACCCAATGCGCTTTGTCTGACTTCATCAAGAGGTCACCATACCCAGATTTGTTTTCCTACATGTTATTTATTCCTCTTTATTTCAATTCCTGCATCTTCGTCTGTAACTTTAGTGGTTGATTGTCGGTGAAGGTCCAATTTCTATTTTATGTAATGTATTTTTTAATTTGATGTACTAAAAAAATTATGTTCTAACATTATAGATACACCCCTGATGAAGTCTGTGTGAGACGAAACACGAGTATTCTATTTTGTTCTGCTGTAACCTCCGATCTGCATTATTGGAAGGAGAATATCACAAACAAAGTATCTGTACACTCATGTAAAACCAGACCCCATGTTATGTGACAGGGGGTTGCTGGACCAGAAAGTATTCATGTATATGGCTATTGTTGCCATTTTTTTATTAATTTTAAATAAAACCTGTATGTTAGAACTTACTGTTTGTTTTATAATGTACAGAATGTCACACTGGATAGGGTATAATTAAGAACCAAGGAGGGAATTTATACCAACTCCATAGGGCGCCAGTTTCACTATTGTCATATATAATCTCCAGTGGTCGACACTCATAAAAGCCCACTGAATTAACTTGCCACGGTGCTGCATCAAAAACCAAGTAAATAGATAGACCAACGGATGGCACTCACTTGACGTTCAACAATCAGTACAAACACAGTCCTTTGATATCGATGTTTCGGGTTTATTTCAACCCGTCATCCTATTCCAGCGCAGGGTTGCAGCTGCACCGGGGGTCCTGGTTGCCATGACGACCCAGCGCCGAATTGTCAATGACGCGCATGGAAGGCGCCGGACTCCGGGACCGGAAATTCGGATACCGGGCGGCACTAAGCACTGGCCTATACCTACCAACAAATGACCTTTTTGCGCTGTGACCTTGCTCAAGCAGCACCTCTAGATGATCCCCCAGTTAGAAAAGGTTCCCAAATTACATAAAAATCTGAGGGCGCTAATCAAAAAAGCTCTTGTTTATGGAGCTCTACATTGCCATCCAGTAGTAAATGCTATTAAAGGAAGCACTTTTTTCTAACAATAATAAACAATATTTGTATACGTATATAACATTTATTCACAAAACGTACAATTGCAATGGAATACATTTTTAGACAAGTGTACAGTATCTGTTATTACCGTTCACAATCAGTGAGAGCAAGTTGGATGAGAACATCCCATTTGAATTCAGCAATTCATATCTCTTTTGTGTTTGTCCAAAATACAGTACAGGTGTTAAATACACAAAGTAAAACCAACGCATTACGTCACTGTATAAGGGCATTAATAATGTGTTGCATATGTGTAAGGGACATTATGTGTATAAGGGCATTAATAATTGGCATAATGTGTAAGGCGCATTACATTTATAAGGACATTAATAATGTGTGTCATATGTGTGAGGAGTATTACTGTGTGGTTTATAAGGGCATTACTAATGTGTGCCATTATGTGTAAAAGGTGTGGTGTAACATATAGAAAGGGCACTACCTTGTGGTCTAACGTGAATAAAGAGCAATATGGTGTGGTGTAATGTGAATAAGGGGCAATTCAATGTGATTTAAGGTGAATAAGGGGCACTACTGTGAGGAATAAAGTATATAAGGTAAAGTAGTACTACTGTGTGATGTTATGTGAATACGGGACACTATCACATGATAAAATGTGAATAAAGTTGCACTACTGTGTGCTGTAATTTGAATTAGGGGTACTATTTTGTGGTCATGCCCCTTTCCTGCAAGAACACGCACCTTTTTGGGCTGCACAACGAATGTGCACACTGTTCCTATTTAAAAAAAAAAAAAAAATAGGGGTTAGGAGCACCAAAATGAGGACTGCTATGGGTGAGGGGTGATGGTGCTGGGAAAGGGGTGCAGAATCAGATGTGGAACTAGTGGCGGTGCTAGGGGGCACCAGCCAAAATCTTGCCTAGGGCATCATATTGGTTAAGGCCGGCTCCGACTTTTATAAACAATTTTAGAGATTATATGATCCAACAATATGGGCCATTAGCTCAGAGATATTCTTATTACCCCAGAAAGGTATAATACAAGCATACATATATGCATCAATATGCGTTCAGCACCCAGGCAGTCAGGATGCTGGCTATCATGTCACTGATGCTGGACTCCCAACACCACTCAGGAGAATGGGGCCGAAACACAGGCAACTAATATCCTGAAGGTGAGTATAGGGGTGCGGATTAGGAACTGGGGGGTGGGAGGGGGGGGGAATTAGGGTTAGGCACTAGGAGGGTGGCTAGGCAGATTCACCACTGCCCAAGGGCTAGCCATAGCTGACACAAGGAGGGTTAGGGTGGGGAAGAGGTTAGAAATACCCCATCCACAGTCAGGATCTTCATTGTCGGGATGCCAGTCTCAGTCAAGTCACTGCTGGCATCCTGACCGCCAGTTTTAAATACCGGCATCAAGATGGAGTAGCTGCTTAGGAAATTGCTTATGTATTTATAAATAATCCTGCTTTAAAATGATACTCCATCCCTAGTGTCTCTAGCGCCTTCATTTCTGGCCAAGTCAACAAGATGTCATGCATGGTATAATGTATTTTGTTACAGAAAAGATACTGTCACCACAGGATTAGTAATGAAATCACTGATGTGTCAGGAGGAACAAAATATCTCCTGACAGCCACTTTTATTGTACAATGCAGTCACCAGAGATAGCTACTGTATGTGTTCCAGTCAGGGCTGGTTCTAGACCTTGTGACACCCAGGGCAAAAGTTTCCTTTGGAATAGGGGTGTGGCTTCATGGGGAAGGGGCGTAGCCACAGAATAGTAACAATTCACATTACACCGCACAGTAGTGTCCGTCAGTCACACTACATCACACAATAGTACCCCTTATACACATTACGCCAGGTAAGCCCCTTATACAACACACGAAAAACAAAAACACAGTATTTGTAATTTTTCCTCCTTATAGTAATGCCCTTTACACATTATGCCACACACCGTAATGCGCATTACACATTATTCCACACATCATAATGCCCTTTCCACATTATGCCACATACCGTAATGTCCATTCCACATTATGCAAACACAGTAACGCGCATTACAACTTATGCCACACATCATAATGCCCATTACATATTATGCCACACACTATAGTGCCAGATACACACACTGCCCCCAGTATAGTGCCAGTTACATATACTGCCCCCTGTATAGTGCCATATTTATATATACTGCCCCAGTATAGTTCCAGTTACACATAATGCCTCCTCTATAGTGCTAAACACACTGCCCCCCATATAGTGCTAGTTACACATACTGCCCCCCATATAGTGCTAGTTACACATACTGCCCCCATAGTGTTAGTTGCATATATTGCCCCCTATAGTGTTATTTACACATGCTGCCCCCTTTAAAGTACTAGATACACATACTGCCCCCAGTATAGTGCAAAATTGTACATACTGCCCCCTGTATGGTGCTAGTTACACATTCTGCTCCCCTATAGTGCTAGTTACACACAATGTTCCCTCTATAGTGCTATTTACACATACTGCACCCCTACAGATGTTGTTTACACACACTGCCCCCTCTATAGTGCCAGTTACACATACTGTCCCCTACATAGTGCCATATGCATATACTACTCCAGTATAGTGCCAGTTACACATACTGCCCCCTCTATAGTGCTAGTTACACATACTGCCCCCCTATAGTGCTTGTTATTTATAATGCCCACTCTATAGTGCTAATTACATATACTGTGCTCCTATAGATGTTAGTTACACACACTGTCCCCTCTGAAGTACCAGTTACACATACTGCTCCTCACAAGCAGTGCTCACCACCCTGGGCCGCCTCCTCCTATGTCTCACTGCAGCTGGATGCTCACAGTCTGTGTCTGGGGCAAGGAGAGCACAGTGTGCACCTCTCCTTCGCTGTCACTGAGTCCGGTCTGGGTGCTGGTGGCGGGTGAGCAATCTGCTTGATGGGCGGGTGCCAGCAGGGTGTCTGCGGCTATGCCCTGAGTCTCTGCATGCAACCACTCCCATGAACCACAGCAAAACACCCACAACACATCTGCGTCTGACCAGCCAAACCTTGCATGCACTTGGAAACTTCCAACAAACCTCTCTTTGGGCACATCCGAATCTGTACTGCAAACATCACCGGGATGCACACGTATATGAAAAAAAAACTGCACAAGTAAAAACACAACACGCGCACATAACAGCACATGGACCACACACACTCAGAGTACACTGCACCATATGACGGCTCAGCATATGGACCATAATGTGTACACACACATACACCATAAACAAAATACACACATCCCACATATAACACTTATTGGGCAAGATTCAATTGTTTATCACTCTAGATCTCCTAGTGACAGGAGATCGGGGGGGGGGATAAAGACCCCTTTTTATCTTATACTACAATACAGACCCCTCTAAACCTTACAAAAAATTGCTAACCTTCTATTCCTTACACTACATCACTGACTCCTCCATACCCTACATTACATTGTGACCCCTCTATATCCTATACTACATCACTTATTTCTGTATACCATACACTACTTCACTGATCCCTGTATACCCTACACTTTATCACTGACCCCTCTATACCCTACACTACATTATTGGCATTACAGACCGTGGCACAAAGGCAAAGGAGGGGGGCAGAAAGACAAAAAGTGGGGTCAGGTAGCAGGCATGGGGCAAAAGAAAGGGGGTAAAGACTAATACATCACATAGCAGTAAAATACATTTTTTTAATTAAATTAAAACAAAAAAGTGAGCCCCTTTCTTTCTTGCCCCAGTCTGTTATATGATCTTGACAAAAATGGTTCAGAGAGTAGAGCTATAATTGTAAATGTGATAATTAAAAAAATAATAATGTATA
This sequence comes from Pseudophryne corroboree, assembly GCF_028390025.1. Classification (NCBI taxonomy): domain Eukaryota; kingdom Metazoa; phylum Chordata; class Amphibia; order Anura; family Myobatrachidae; genus Pseudophryne; species Pseudophryne corroboree. The sequence goes on along the minus strand of NC_086452.1, from coordinate 290,239,906 downwards.
GATACAGAGAACAATGCCAAGTAATTAAAAGCAAGAAAAGGGAGTGCTGATAAAATCCTCTGTTCTAAACAGGGGCATAGCCACACCAGGCCCCGGTAATGAGTGGCATGGCTTACAAAAGTGGGCATGATGATGACAATTTATATCAAAACACGTAAAGAAATAAAATTATATTGAAGTCGCAGAAGGTCACCATTTTAACACAGGAGGCATGGATGGCACCGACGTGGGTGCAGGGGATGGTTCCCACTTCTTACTTTACTTGATCAGAAAGTGGATTCCTTCTCCCTGGCCAGCGCAATCTTCCCAGTGATATTTGAGAAGATTATACTCAGTGCCAGAGTCTTTGCTTTCAATGTGCAGCACCATCTTCCCGAAGAAAAAATATATATATATAAATTTTGTTTGTACAATCTGTGTGCACTGTACCCGACTGCGGCTGTGTTTATGTAAACCTAAGCATTGTGACTCCCCACTACTTAAGTTGTTGTAAGGAAAAAAACAATAAAAAAACCAAAAAGCTGAAAAAAATCTAAATAGTTTTTTCTTTTGTACAATCTGTGTGCACTGTAACCTACTGTGATTTTGTTAATGTAAACCAAAGCATTGTGACTCCCTGATGCTTAAGCTGTCATTTGGAAAAAAATATAGAAGAAATACTTATTTCATTTGTACAATCTGTGTGCGATGTACCCCTTTTCAAATTTGTTCATGTACATAAAAGCTTTGTGACTCTTTGTTGATGAAATTTGTCTGCAAAAAATATTGAGAAAAAAAAAATAGTTGGTTTGTTTGTACAATCTATGTGCGCTATACCCAACTACAACTTTGGTCATGTTAAATAAAGCGTTGTGGCTCCCCACTGCTTGAGTTGTTTGGAAAAAATAATGAAAACAAAAACCAGAAAAAATATAAATTAATCCGTGTGTGCTTAACCCCTCTTCAACTTTGTTCATATAACCCAAAGAATTATGACTCCCCTCTGCTTGAGTTATCGTTTGCAAAAAAATATTAAAACCCCCCAAAAATAGTTCTTTTGTTTGTACAATCTGTGTACTAACTATATTCATGTAATCTAAAGCGTTGTGACTCTCCGTGCTTGAGTTGTCATTTGGAAAAAAATATTGAAAACCTCCTGTAAAATAAAAAGTAATTTTTTTGTACAAGCTCTGTGTGCTGTACCCCACTGCTATTGTGTTCATGTAAACCAAACCATTGTGAATCCCCGCTGCTTGAGTTATCATTTGGGAAAAAAAAGATTGATAAAAACAACAAAACAATACTTCTTTTTGTTTGAACAATCCATGTGCACTGTACCTCACTGTAACTTTGTTCATGAAAACCAAAGCATTGTGACTCCTCGCTGGTTGAGTTGTTTGCAAAAAAATAGAAAAAAAAACCCAAACAAAAAAATTGTTATTTTGTTTTTACAATCTGTGTGCACTGTACCCCACTTTGACTTTGTTCATGTAAACCAAACAATTGTGAATCCCCTCTACTTGAGTTATCATTTGGGGAAAAATATTAAAAATTACAACAAAACGAAAAAATAAATAACATTTTTACACAATCTGCATGCACTGTACCCCACTGCAACTTTGCTCATGTAAACCAAACCATTGTGACTTGCCGCTGCTTGAGTTATTTTTGAAAAAAAGATTGATAAAAACAATTAAAAAAAATTGTTTGTACAATCTGTGTGCACTGTACCCCACTGCAACTTTGTTCACGTAAACCAGAGTATTGTGACTCCCCACTCTTTGAGTTGTCATTTGGAAAAGAATACAGAAAAAAAACCTAAAAATGAAATATATATAATATATATTTTGTTTGTGGAATCTGTGTGCACTGTATTCCACTGTGATTTTGTTCATGTAAATCAAAGCTTTGTGACTCCTTACTGCTTGAGCTGCTGTTTACAAAAAAAACAAATAAAAAATTGTTATTTTGTTTGTATAATCTGTGTGCACTATACCTCACTGTGACTTTGTACATGTAAACCAAAGCGTTGTGACGCCCCGTTGCTTAAACTGTAGTTTGGAAAAATGATTGAGAAAAAAAATATAGTTCTTTTGTTTGTACAATCTGTGTGTGCTGTATCCAACTTCAAGTTTGTTCATGTAAACCAAAGCATTGAGTCATTGTTTGAAAAATATATATTACAAAATCTCAAACAAAAAAATTAAGTTAAATAAAAAAAAATATTTGTAAAGTACTGAATCCCTCTTTATTAATGTAAACCAAAGCGTTGTGACTCCCCGCTGCTTGAGTTGTCATTTTGGAAAAAAATTACCCCCCCCCCCCCTCCCCCCCGGAAATAAATAGTTCTTTTGTTTGCACAATCTGTGTGCACTGTACCCAACTACAACTTTGTTAATGTACACCAAAGTGTTATGACTCCATACTGCTTAAGTTGTCATTTGGAAAAAATATTGAAAAAACTCCTATAAATAATACAAAAAAAATGTTGTTTGTATAATCTGTGTGTGATATACCCAACTGCTACTTTGTTCATGTAAACCAAAGCTTTGTGACTCCCCACTGATTGAATTGTTTATTTGAAAAAAATATTGAAAAAATTAAACATTAGTTTATTTTTGTTTGTACAATCTATCGGGGTAATTCAGACCTGATCGTAGATGTGCGAAAAACACCCATCTACGATTAGTTTCTCTAACATGCGGTGGGAAGCTCAGAACAAGGCAAGTTCGCCCCACATGTCGGGTCCTGCTTCTCCCACAGACATGTGCAAGAATCACGGTAGTGATTCTTTTACATGGTTCGAGTAGCTCTCTGTCTATGCAGCCTAGCTGTGAAGGCAGACAGGTACCCGCCATGTTTTGGGTCGCAGCGACTGTGTCTGAAGTTTGGACCCTTAATGGAGTGTTGATGCCAGCAAAACACAATGTCGACACTCCGTTTCTGACCCCAGCAGTTTTTAAAATACGTTCTGCAGTTTAGGACCTGACAGGCGTACGTGCATGCGCTTTCTAGCAATTTTCGCTCATCGGCGACAGGGTCTCACTTAGGCCTATGTGCACTGTTCCCCACTTTGTTTAAGTGTTGTGATTCCCCGCTGCTTGAGTTGTCATTTGGATAAAAATATTAAAACAAAACAAATAAAAACAAAACAAATAAAAAAAGGAGATTTATGGTAGACTTACCATTGTTAAATCTCTGTCTGCAAAGTACATTGGGTTCCACAGGGAAACACTGGGTGTAGAGTGGCTCTTGATCCAGAGAGGCACCAACAGGCTAAAGCTTTGGTTTCCACAGGGAAACATCGGGTGATGTCCTAATGCAGTATCTCAAGGGAGGTGGATGCACCTTAGCGGGTATGAGAACCCGGCGTCCAAAGGAAGCATCCTGGGAGGTGGAAGTATCAATGGCATATAACCTAACGAACGTGTTCACTGAGGACCACGTAGCCACCTTGCACAATTGTTCAAGGGTCATGCGACGGCTGGCCACTCGAGAAGGTCCAACAGACTGAGTAGAATGGCCAATAATTGCAGCAGGAACTGGTAGTCCAGCCTGTGCTTAAGCTTGTGCATTCACCATTCTAATCCATCTGAAATAGGAATATACACAGCGCTATAAAAACTGGATATGGAAAAATAATAATCACAATTTATTATAAAAATTTGTTGCAACAAATAAATTCATATATATAAAAACATTTCTTTGTCATTTAAAAAAGTGTCAGAATAGGGCAGGCACAGCAGATTTGTTTGGTAAGTTACCACACGAGGAAGCCGGGCATGATACACTGGTACGAGTCCCTGGAATAGTAGCCACAGTCCTGGGTGCAGTTTTCAATGCTAGCAGATAGAGTCCAAGTGCAGAGGCAGACCTTTATGTGCTTATTTCCGGACTGGAATGGGTCCTATTTGAAAGCTGGATCTATTACGCCTTAATGGACTTCTGCAGTTTTCCCAATTTGCTGGTGGACTTCTAGGCTGGTTCCAGGTATCAAGAGTAATTCCAGTGGTGTACGGCTCCTCAGAACTGGAATTACTCTTGATACCTGGAACCAGCCTAGAAGTCCACCAGCAAATTAGGAAAACTGCAGAAGTCCATTAAGGCGTAATAGATCCAGCTTTCAAATAGGACCCATTCCAGTCCGGAAATAAGCACATAAAGGTCTGCCTCTGCACTTGGACTCTATCTGCTAGCATTGAAAACTGCACCCAGGACTGTGGCTACTATTCCAGGGACTCGTACCAGTGTATCATGCCCGGCTTCCTCGTGTGGTAACTTACCAAACAAATCTGCTGTGCCTGCCCTATTCTGACACTTTTTTAAATGACAAAGAAATGTTTTTATATATATGAATTTATTTGTTGCAACAAATTTTTATAATAAATTGTGATTATTATTTTTCCATATCCAGTTTTTATAGCGCTGTGTATATTCCTATTTCATTGTCTATCCAGGGACTAACTATCCCTTTAAACAGCAGCTTAAAGGTCAAGCATATCTTCTTAACAGCGCCGGACAAATTACCTCGGTAATTTTGTTTTCTGCACATTCTAATCCATCTGGCCAGGAATTGCTTATTCGCAGGCCTGCCACGTTTGTGAAAACCAAACTGTACAAAAAGGGAATCCTACCTCCAGATAGAGGCAGTCCTCTCCACGTATATACGGAGAGCCCGTATCACAAAGACCACTCTTTGGAAACCAGAAGAGATAAAGGTCACAACCACAATCTCTTGGTTTAGGTGAAAAGATGACAACACCTTAGGTAAATAACCAGAGCAAGTTCGAAGAACTTCCCAGTAATGGTGAAATATCAGGAAGGGTGGACGACAGGACAAAGCACCTATTTCTGACACCCTCCCAGCATAGGCAATAGCCAGTAGGAACAGGATCTTGAACGTGAGCCATTTAAGGACCACTGATTCAAGAGGATCAAATGGAGACTCTTGCAGGGCATTCAGGACAACAGACAGATCCCATGGAGCAACAATAGGGACATAGGGAGGCTGAATCCGTAAGACACCCTGAGTGAATGTATTGACATCAGATATAGATGCAATTTTTCTCTGAAACCACACCAACAAGGCAGATATATGCCCCTTAAGGGAGGCCAGACAAAAGCCAAAGTTGCAGAAAAGCCAGAGTTCTGGAAGTTCCGAATTTGTATGCATCGTAATTCTTAGCAGCACATCAGGTGAAGTAAGAATTCCAGACCCTGTAATATATCCGTGCAAATGCCAGTTTTCGGGCCTTTAGCATAGTTTGGAATCCTTTGGCCCTCAGGAGTGATGCTTCAAGAGCCACACCATCAAAGCCAGTCTGACCAGGTCCGGGTAGACACAAGAGCCCTGAACGAGGAGGTCTGGGCATTGAGGAAGTAGAAGAGGACGCTCTATCAATAAGCCCTGCAGGTCTCAGAACCAATGCCGTCTGGGCCACGCTGGAGCGATTAGAAGTAGTATTCCTCCTTCTTGTTTGAACATCTGTAGTACCCTGGGCAGGAGTGACACTGGAGGGAAAGCATAGGGCAGCCGAAAATTCCATGGAATTGCCAGTGCCTCCACAAATGCTATTGTCTCTGAGGAAGCCGCCGAGTTGCTAAGAGGCAGAGAAACGCGTAAGACGTCCTTCTAGCGTCCGGTACCGGTACTTTGGACCCTGAAAACAGCCTCATTAAGCCCCAATTTGGACACTCCGGATATGGCACCTCTAATGTGCTGTAGGCACCAGGAGCCAAGAGATGCTTCCTATGCACTGTTGGAAGCGGGGCTAAATGTACAGGTGATACAAACGTCCACTGTGTTCACTTGTTTAGAAACCTTTAATTGTTAGACTTGTGCTAACCAATCTACTAACAAAAAACTGACATTGAGTTGGACTAATTTAATTGTCATCAATTGGGCATCAAATGCTAGTAAAAAAAAGCCCATCTGAATCACCTGGAGTCTATAAATACTTTGGGACTAATGAACTAATGGCTTATTTCTAATTGCATGGATCATTGCACTAAAGTGTAATTGGATTATATGTGTATTTGCATGAGTTCATATGTGCAGTTAATTTGCATGTTTGTTACTAACCGACAAGTTTTTAACTGGTATCTATTTTTTAAAATTGTGGTAATAAATTTTTACACATACCTACTAGCGCTGTTGTGATTGTTTGTATTAACATCTGTAGTACCCTGGGCAGGAGTAACACTGGAGGAAAAACATAGGGCAGCCAAAAATTCCATGGAATTGCCAGTGCCTCCACAAATGCTGATGAGGATCCCTTGTTCTTGATCTGAAGACCGGAACTTTGTGATTGTGTTGAGACGCCATCAGGTCTACATCTGGTATGCCCCACAGACTATGCGATGAAGACTCCACTTTTCGGCATGCACGTCCTGACGACTGAGGAAATTCGCTTCCCAGTTGAGGACTCCCGGAATGAACACTGCCGATATTGCTGGCAGATGGCATTCCGCCCAACAAAGGATTTTTACACTTCCATCATTGCCATGCGGCATCGAGTGCCTCCTTGATGGTTTATGTATGCCACTGTGGTGGCATTGTCTGACCGTACTTGAACAGGCCTGTTCTTTAACAAAGGCAGGGCGAGAGACAATGCATTGAACACTGCCCGCAATTCCAGAATGTTTATTGGGAGGAGTGATTCCTCCTGGTCCACCGACCCTGGAAAGAGTGTTGCTCCAACACTGCACCCCAGCCCCTCAGACTGGCATCCGTAGTCAGTAAGACCCAGTTGGGAATCCAGAAGTGACAGCCCCTGTTGAACTGCTGGTCCTGTAGCCATAGACGAACCTCCGGCATCAAGGAGATCATGTGATACCTGATCCGATGAGGTAGGCTGTCCCTCTTGGAAAGGATTAACCTCTGCAGAGGGTGGGAATTAAATTGAGCGTACTCTACCATGTCGCAAGCCGACACCATCAGGCCTAATACTTGCATCGCCGAGTGTATCGACACTCTTGGGTGAGAGAGGAAGTATCTTATCCTGTTCTGAAGCTTCAGGACCTTCTCTGGAGACAGAAACAGCCATTGACTGTGTGTGTCCAACAGTGCCCCCAGGTGCACCATGCTCCGAGTAGGGACTAGCGAGGACTTCTTCCAGTTGATGAGCCATATCTGTGTGCTTGTAGGAAGTTTACCATCAGTTACAGATGACTGAGGAGGAAATCGTGGGAGTTTGCCAGGATCAGCAAGTCGTTCAGATACGGCAGGATCCTTACTCCCTGGCGACGGAGATGAGCTGTCTTCACAGCCATAACCTTGATGAAGATCCGAGGGGCCATGGCCAGTCCAAACAGCAGAGCCTGGAAATGATAGTGAAGGTTGCTAATAGCAAACTGCAGATATTACTGATGTGATATGGCAATAGGTATATGCAGGTAAGCATCTTGTATATCCAGGGATACCATATAATCTCCGGGTTCTATGGCCAGTACAGTTGAGCACAGTGTTTCCATACAGAACTTGGATACTCTCACAAACTTGTTCAGTGATTTGATGTTGAGTATAGTCCGAAAAGACCCATTGGGTTTCGGTACTAGAAACAGGGTCGAGTAGCCGCTGCCTCTCTGGGATAGAGGTACCGGCACCACCACTCCTGTATCCAGGAGGGAACTCAACCATTTGTATAGCTTGCGCCTGTAATGGATCCGAAGGGATAACCATTGTGCAGAAGTGGCAAGGAAAGAGATTGCATACCTGTGAGAGACAACTTCTCGCACCCATGCGCCTAAAGTGGTCTTTAACCAGACCTGGTTAAAACGCAGAAGTCAGCCTCCCATCCTGGGGTCCCCCAGGGGGAGGCTTGTTCCATCATGCAGCAGGATTGTCGTGTTTAGAAGCAGGCTGACGGGATGCCCAGTATTGTTTAGCCTTGGGCTTTGTGGTTTTGGAAGCACGAGATTGTCTCGGGTATGCCTGACCTTTTGCTTTCCCTTGAGGCTGAAAGGAGTGAAAAGTGGTAACTTTTGCCTTCTGTGCAGAAGGAGTAGTTTTAGGGAGAAAGGCAGTCTTAGCAGCCGCCATGTCAGCCACAATTTTAATGAGGTCTTCCCTAAACAGGATGTCTCTTTTAAAAGGGAGTACCTCCAAGGTCTTTTTGGAGTCCAGGTCCACCTTCCATGACCTCAACCACAGAATACAGTGAGCCAGGATGGACGTAGTCGAAGCCTTTGCCGCCAACACACCTGCCTTAGTAGAGAGAGAACCACTTTCTGTCAAACTCAAAGTGACAGGTGGGCTACACCGCTAATTATGCAAATCACGCCTCTAACCATGCCCCTAACCACTCCTCCGACACTCCCACTTTTCATCCCCTTCTGATGTTGTTTTATATGAAATAAGCTTACAAAATGAGTTATAAGCTTTGTTTAATCATCGAAAAGCCTCCTGTGTATTAACTCTTAGATGTTACATTGTTGTATATAATTTCCAATTGATTTGTGTGTTGTTAACGCTTAGTTGCACCAGTAAATGTTATTTCCAATTGATTTATAAAATAAGCGTGCAAGCTACGACTGCTGTTTATTGGATTTGAGTGTAATATCTCTAAAAGTGTACGCTGCTATGCCTGCGGACAAAAGAAGCGTTGTGTTACGATGCTCGGCAAACTGAAAAAAGCGTATGAAGAATGCATATTACACAGTATTAAACCTGAATAAATCTGTGTTTAAATGTTGATTAAAAGTATCTAGCATTATTTTTGCACACAAACCTCATAGCTTGAGTTCACCTTTCTGTGACAGATCGTTGAACTCAATCGTTGAGGTCTGTGACAGATGAGTAAACCATTATTGACCAGTACACACAGTCTGTTTTGTTTTAATTAAGAGTTGACATTGAGACAAAGGTGGTCCTTATGATGTGTACATTGTTACAGAATGGGTAATACATTATTGACCAGTACACACAGACAAGCCATTTTGTTTTAATTACAGAGAAGTAATACATTATTGACCAGTACACATAGACAAGCCATTTTGCTTTAATAAAGATTTGACATTGAGACCTAGGTAGTCCTTATGATTGTTTATATTTACAGATATTTGACTGAGCCACGCAAACAGACAAGAAAGCTGCAGTGTAAGGTCTGTTACAGCTAATTGTCATGCAAACAGAATCCCAAAAACATAATGAGCTTACACAAGTTGTACGGGAATTTACATGTGACCAAAGGTTGAACTAATAGTGCAAACAGACACGACCATGCATGTCTGGGCATTAATCAAGGTCTATCAAGAGTGCTATGAGAATTCAGTTTGTAATTGACGTGTTGTCGGATGTAAAATTGCATACACGCTATGAAAAATGGTATATTATCAATTAACAGTGGTTAGGTGTGAGAGAGAGAAACCAGATTTAACGGCACTGCACTAACCCAACTAATAATAAGAATAATACTTAATTGATGGTTTATAGATGTTAATCTGTATTGATATTGCCTAATGGGGTTATAAAATAACCACATATAACAAGTAGTACAAATCAGTAAAATCATTCTATGTCACATAGGAACTAAAATGCTTTTATTATTTGACGAGCTAAATATTTTAAACATATTAATGCCGTTTCACTGACAAGCTGTATAGTTTTTTTTAAATGCTATGGATACATTAACAATATTTGTCAGACATGGATAAGCGCGTATTAAAACTAAATGTCGCTAAAATATAGACGCGAGATAGAGCTGATCATGAATATGTGTGTGTGTGTGTGTGTGTGTGTGTATATATATATATATATATATATATATCCTAATATCATTTGTAAAAACATCTTGTGTTTATATTCAAAATGTTGGCAATGCTTTATGTAAGATAAAGCCGTATAAATTAGTTGTATAACATAATCAGATGTAAAATTATGTGTTTATTAATAAATAAGCTGTTTTTTAAAACCCTATTTGTACATGCCCCCTATAGCTCCACCCGTAGGGTCTGAGTTTTGCATGTGTCAACAACATTTCAGCTTTATAAGGAGAGTTCTGTAACCATACCATCACAGCGTTGAAATCTCTCACACAGAAGATATTGAGCAAGGTATATGTAAGTATTATAATTATTTACCCTTTTTTATTTTTATTTTATTATGTTTATCCGTCTTAGACAATAATACCTACGATGTTATCAATTTTCTTATACGGCATACTTACTTTAATGACAGCCTATATAATTAGTGATAGTTTATCTATTGCTAACACGGGCTGTGAATTAGATATATATATATATATATATATATATATATCTATCAAACAATAAAATAACCAAATTGCGCTATTTGTAGAATCCCCGCCTTAGACCCAATAGTCTTTGGGGAGGAGCAGCTGCTAATCTCCAATACAAGTCCTCCTGCCAGTCGAGAACCAGTAATTCAGCAAAAAAAGAGATGGTTGTACGGAGAGCGCTCTATTGTGTAAACAGTCTCTTTGTGGTTCCTTCAAGGATACTTTTATAATGAATTTGACCACGGAGTGGTGATTCTGAAAAAGACCCTCTCACCAGATTCACCCTGACAGCGATAACACTCGTTAATCCATAGCTTCTAATAAAATTTATTAAAAATGTTTTTCTAAAATAGAAAACCTCTTACATCGATCTTAACAATCGTGGGGTATGATCTTAAATGGACTTGCTGTCCACCCCAGCCGGGGAGGAGCTCATATGACAGCCAGTCCGCCCACAATGTTTATCATCCAACGCGTTTCGTCTAAACAGACTTCCTCAGGGGTGTCTTTAACAAAACAAAATCAATGACAATCATAACTAACAATAGACTAAAATTGACAATCATCAATGTGACAAAATGATTACCATATAAAGATATATATATCCATACGGAGATTAGCTGAGTGATCTGATAGGGGTACTTATATATTATATATATATAAAAAAAAATTTCCTCAACGTTGATTTGTTGCTAATAACCGCAGGGTGCAGGCCATTACTTATTTTGAAGAATGTTGCATATGTTGTGTGTGTATATATAGGTTTATATGTTAATTTTCGTATATAGATGTGTATTGTATTTTAAAAATCAACCACGTCTATTACGTATGAATGAGTGACTTCTAGTGGTTTATTTTGGCAATGACTGTATTAGCATATTAACATTTTCTGTTTTAATTTAAAAAGTATTTAAAAGATTATCACAATTACATGTTCTATGTTTTTAACGTATTTAAAATATAGTATACAATATTTTTGTGATTCATAAGTGTTGTGTAGATATGCTATTTAGCGTATATGTTTTATTCATGTCTATTTAAAATACATTTATTATCATTTTTGTCTTACAGCATTAAGGTTATATCAAGACGGAGCAGTGGTTAAAATAATAATGGCGGTATGTATTTATGTACGGTTTATTTGATCGTATAGTCGTTAAAATATCTTTACAAGCTGCATTATTATGTAAAAACATAAGTTAACGATAAATATAAATATAATCTACATTATATCTTTTTTAACAGTCAGCAAGTCGCAAAGTATTTGAAATTTCTGACAACATGATCGCATGTCTTTCACAAATTGATGAGCATCTTTATCAACCGCTAACTCGTAAGTGGTCATATGATGTTTAACGGTTCATAAATAATGTTATTTTATAGATATATAATGTTAAGTCTTGTGATCGTAAGTTTATCGACTGCTGAATAATTGTAATTTGTTTTTAAAATGCTTATTCTCGCATAATTAACAAGAATTAATCTTACGCAGGACCGGTCGGTCAAGGTCTGAGAAGGACACATCCATACGTCATAGAATGCGCGATTGGTTCTGCTGATGAAACGATTCAGAAGCCTTATAAGGCATACGCTGATTCACCAAAGTGTCAAAGCAGTTGTATGTATATGTTTGTGAATTTAGCTTATTAAAACGAATGATATGTTTTTACAGAGTGCGCAAAGTAGCTGTATGTGTATTAGAAACATAGAAACATAGAACTTGACATTAGATAAGGACCACTTGGTCCATCTAGACAGAACCTTTTTTATCCTTTAGGTAATCTCAAACCTTTTTGAACCTTAATTCTTTGTAAGGATATACATAGCTCTATACCAAGCGTGTTTAAAATGTTCTTCCATCTTAGTCTTTATCATGTCTTATGGTATGAAATGATTTTAAATTGCTCATTTGTATTTTGCAGATAGCCCTAACCGCCTATGCGTGGAAACAAGCTTTGAAAAGTATATGTGCGATGTGCAAATGCGCCCGCTGCCGTCACAAGAGTCAGAACCGCAAGCTGAGTTTTCTATCGATAGTAAGTTAATTCAACGATGCTATTCATTTGTTACAAGCATTTAAAACGTAATTTTTTTAACAGAGAAAAAATGTCAATCATAGCCGTACATCTAACTAATTGTTTTGTTTTCTATCGATAGTAAGTTAATAATTATATGACGCTATACGGTTGTTACACATATTTAAAACGCTAATTTTTTCACAGAGCAAAAATGTAAATCCTAGCAGTGCAACTAATTAATTTTTTTGTTTTTTTAGCATTCGATGAGATCTTTTACAATTTTTTTTCGTTTTTTAGCATTCGATGAGATCTTTTAGCATTCGATGAGATCTTTTTTAGCATTCGATGAGATCTTTTCCACTTGGAGACGGAAAGCAGTTCCGCCTCCTCCGGCTCACCTAACCCGCTGTGTGCCGCCGCTGCTGGAAGATGCCGGGCGCCCGCTGGGATTGCGTTACCAGCGGGCGCCCGGCGGTACCTGGAGGCAGGAGCTCAGTACTGAGCTCCGGCTTCCGGCTCTGTCACTGTGCGCTATGGGAGAGACGTCATGACGTCTCTCTCATAGTGCTGAGGAGCGGGTGCCGGAAGGAAGGACTGCAGCGGTCTGGGAGCGGGGATCGGTGAGTATGGTGATTTTTATTTTATTTTTAGGGCATTACTACTGGGGGGGCATTACTATTGTGGGCAAATTACTGGGGGCATTACTACTGGGGGGGCATTACTATTGTGGGCATACTACTGGGGGCATTACTAATGGGGGCTAACTGCTGGGGGCAAACTACAGGAGGGCATTACTACTGGGGGTAAAACTACAGGGCATTACTACTTGGGGGCAAACTACAGTGGGGCATTACTACTGGGGGCTAAACTACATGGGGGCTAACTACTGAAGGCATTAGTAATGGGCGCATTACTCTTGGGGGCATTACAAACGGGGGCATTACTACTGGGGGCATTACAAACAGGGGCATTACTACTGGGGGAATTACAAACGGGGGCATTACTAACAGGTGCTTACTACTGGGGGCATTACAAATGGGGGCATTACTACTGGGGGCAAACTACAGGAGGGCATTACTACTGGGGGCAAACTACAGGAGGGCATTACTACTGGGGGCAAACTACAGTAGGGCATTACTACTGGGGGCTAAACTACATGGGGGCTAACTACTGAAGGCATTACTAACGGGGGCTTACTACTGGGTGCATTACTACTGGGGGCATACTACAGGAGGTCATTACTACAGGGGGCAAACTACAAGAGAGCATTCCTACTTGGGGGCAGCCCTCCTACTTGGGGGCATTACTACAGGGTGGCTAAACTACTGGGGGCATAACTACAGGGGTTAAACTACTGGGGACATTACTACTTGGGGGCAAACTACAGGAGGGCATTACTACTGGGGGTATAACTACAGGGGTATTACTACTTGGGGCAAACTACAGGGGGGCATAACAACAAGGGTTAAACTACTGGGAGCTAAACTAAAAGGGGGCATAACTACAGGGGCTGAACTACAAGTGGGCAAACTATTGGGGGCATTACTAACGGGCAAACTACATGGGGGCTAAACAACTGGGGGCTAAACTACTGGGGTCATAACTGCAGGGGCATTACCACAGGGGGTATAACTACTGGGGCTAAATGACTGGGGGCATTACTACAGGCAACATTACTACTGGGGGCATTACCATTAAGTGCATTACTACTGGGGGCACTACTAATGAGGGCATTGTAAAGGGAGCACTTCATAAGGGGCATCACTCCTGGGGACATAAGGGGCACTACTATTGCGGGCATTGCATAAGGGGCACCACTACTATGGGTTCTATATAAGGGGCACTACCAGTAAAGTGGACATTGCATAAGGAGCACTACAACTGTGGGCATTGTATAAGGGGAGCTACTGCTGTGGGCATTATGTGTATTACGGGGTGCTACTACTGTGGGCATTGTTACTATTGTGTGACCCCGCCCCTTTTTGAGGCCACATCCCCTTTTCTGGCGGCCACGTCCCCTTTTCTGGCGGCGCGCGCCTACGGCGCCGCGCAATAGCTTTACTTCTTTTTCTTCTTGGGGAGGGGGGTGAGTTCCACCACCTCTCTAGGACCACTTTAAGCACTGTATAAATACATCGGATGATGAAATGATCAAAGAAGCAGTACCCCGTACAAGCACACCCGATAAAACTACGCATAGACCCGATGACAAAGAGAATCAATACATACAGCCGCCAAACAGACATTTACGCCTAGTTGGTTCCAAGCCATTGATAATGAATCAGATGTACGGTAAAATTAATCCAAACAGTCGTGTGAGTGATGTGCCGTGCACAACGTATTGGGTGAATGAAATACCTAAGCAGCAGGGTGTGAAGAGAAAATTGGATTATACAGACAAAACCGAGTCTAAAAGAAGGCGGTTGACAGCGTTACAAGATGCGCCAACTAGTAACAACAGCAACAAATTCAAGATGTTGCCCGATCATGATGATAATGATGATGAACAAACGAACTGTGTTAGTGATAAAACTGCTGACTCAGAAATTGCAAAAGGTAAGAGGGTCAATAGGCTCTAAAAAAAGTACAAGATCAAACATACAAAAGAAAATAGGGTTATAATAACATCAGTCACTCAGAATGATCCCATTATAATTCCAGACACACAGGTTGAACCCATTATAATTCCAGACACACAGGCTGAACCCATTATAATTCTAGATACGCAGGTTCACTCCGTTATAAATCCAGATGTCGTTATGATTTACTTCAAGATGCACAGTCGTTTTATACATCCGACGTAGAAACTGTGGATGGTCACGATTGTGTTGATATTTCAGAAGTTCCAAACAAAGGGGTTAGAGCACCTGTGGTTGAGTCGCGTTCTGCAGCGACGGACGATCTTGTTTCCGGTCCATCAGGTATTGATGTTAGACAACAACAATGGCCGTCGTGTCAGAGAACAATGGCTGAGGCTGACGACGGTCCATCAGATGTAGGTTCAAGAGGTGCGGGTGGTGGTCGACAAAACACTATAGGCAAACCCACGAGGGCAGAGCGTGTGAGTAAAGCAGCAGAATTAAAATATGCGCTGTTAGGGGCGGTTTGGAGAGAGGTCACTTACACGAACCATGCGTCCACAGGGATGTTAACACGACTCGCAGAAATAATACACAGCGGCAAACGAGATCAGCGTGCGCTTAATAAATGTATTAAACGCTATCTGGAACTCGCAATAGAATGGAACAACCTAGTTAGGGAGACTTGTGATTTCCTAGAGGTCAACTTATTCGGTAAAAAAACACAGACATGACTATTTATGACAGGGTGCGGTTTGAACAGCGTTGCAATGCGTAGAGCACAGGACCATAAAAATGCAAGCAGAAATTTAAAAGTAAAACAGGCCATAAGAACGTTAATAAACTTAAGAAAACAAAAGCAACTTAGACTGGCATGACAAGGCACACGTAGATTTAATGAACAGAATGACAACATACCGTCACGACTCATAGATAGATGGCCATCACAGACGGACAGCACTGAACGCGTAGCATCACCTGTATCGGCTGGTCTGCCTAGTAATAACGAGGTGACGCACCCTGTTTTTTTAGAAACCAAAGCCAGGTACGAACAAAATCACCCCAATTTCAGGGTGTCTGAATTACACCATCATTTCCGTTTTATCAACTTGAATAGAATCACATCATTTGTAGAAGCTACGAGGGCAATACACGATGAAATACAGACTATTCTCGACAGCTACATGATTAATGTCGACCCTAACCATCCTATACAGTTAAGGTTGGAAGGTGGAGGGTTCAACAACGCCATCTATTCACACTGTAAGCCGCGCGAGTCATTAGACGCCGTTAGTTATTTTAATCAGATAACAAACACGCTGCAAAGTAATGCTGAGGTTTTATTTGATACAGAGTTGAAATTTGTGATCTCTGTTTTCAAGAATCGAGTAGGCGGAGCCCTGACGGGTAGGAGCCTACGGAGAAAACCACACAGTTTTATTATTGAGAAATGCAGTTGTTTGCTATATGATTTCAATAACAGCGGTAACAATCTGGCGGCTAGCCTCTGCAAACTTATGGACAAAGATAACTCCACAGACCAAGTGATACACGAAAGGGCGCTCGAGATTCATAAAGCTTTGAATTTGCCCCTTGATAAAATGATCAGCTTTAGCGATGTTGCTTGTTTTGAAAACCACTTAAAGTCATCAATTAAGATTCTCTATTACAGTAATGGAAGCTGGAATTGCTATAGCACAGAGTGTCGATACAAAGATGACATACTGTTCATCCTATGGCACGATGATCATTACTATGGTATTTTGGACATTAAAGCTTTTGTTGGTGCCCGTTACTTCTGTAAATTTTGCAACAATGTGTACCACCACAGAAAGAAGCATGACTGTCTTTTCTTTTGTAAGTCGTGTCTCAGGCAGGATTGCGTTGACACAGGTCAGGCAGCGCTAAGGTGTACGCAGTGTAGGGTGTTTTGCAGGTCAACAGACTGTTTAGAGACGCACAAGTCTTTAGCATTGGCTATGAAAATGCTGTGCCTTCTAAAAATGTATTGCGATCGCTGTGGGTTGTACAACAATCCCGACCACGCTTGTCGGGGTATGAAATGCCCCGTTTGCAAAGTGAATGTTGACAATTTTGCGGGTCATTTGTGTTACATTCAAAACATTAAACCTGCGACTCCTACGTTAAAATAATTTTTTTATGATTTTGAATGCAAGTAAGAAACGAGAATGCACATACCTAATTACTGTTGCGCATTAATGCTAGTGGATGAGAAATCCTGGGAGTTTCAGGGCACTGATTGTATCGCAGATTTTGTAAAAACATTCATGAGACCAAAATTTGCAGGATACACATTCATAGCCCATAATGCCGGGCGTTATGATGCGTACTTTGTAATGCGACAATTGATTAAGGAAAAATTGAAAACCTCTGTGTTGGCACAAGGCGGTAAACTTGTGCATAACGGTGAGTGATTTAAATAATCAATTTATCGATTCTTTAAATTACTTGCCCATGCGCCTCAGTCGTTTACCAAAAGCAATGGGTTTTGAGGGTTCAAAAGGATATTACCCACATTTTTTTAACAAAGCCGCTAACCAAAATTATATAGGTGCCATGCCGGATATTCAGCATTTTGGCATGCAGCATATGATGGGGACAGAAAAGGTTGAATTCAAAGAGTGGTATGAGAGATCTAAGCATAAGACATTTAACTTCCAGGATGAACTTAAACGCTATATCAAGGCGGATGTGGTAATATTACAGAGGGCTTGTAAGGTGTTCCGAGATGCAGTAATATCGATGACCGAACAGGAAGTTGTCGTATATAAGAAAAATAAGCCGGTCATTGTTAAGAGATACATTGATCCCTTTCAACTGGTCATGCTGGCCGCTGTTTGCATGGCCATGTACCGATGTAAATTTTTAAAGGATAACAAGTTGGCACTTGTACCATCTGATAACTATCACAAAACTCAGAAGCGTTACTCAACACCATCCATACAGTGGATAATGTACATAGCGCATACAGAAGGCGTAGACATAAGACACGCGTTACAAGGAGGTGAGAAGAAAGTTGGTAGCTACTACCTGGACGGCTATTCAGTGGTCGATGGGGTACAAACGGTGTTTGAGTTCCAAGGTTGTTTTTTTCACGGTTGTAGCACTTGTTACAACCCTGATGATGAAAACAAAGTGACTCAAACGACCTACGGTCAATTACGCCACAAGACGCAGGTGAGAATTAATTTTCCTAAGCTCTGCGGATTTCTTGTGCGTGTTATTTGGGAGTGCCAGTGGAAAAAATTTTACAGGACGATACCCGTCTACAGGAGTTTCTTAAGGGCAAAGGTTTGCCCGAACCCTTGGACCCATGAGATTCGCTTTACGGCGGTCGTACAAACGCTGTAAAGCTGTATCACAAAGCACAGCCGGATGAACAGATACACTACTATGATTTTACCAGTTTGTACCCATTTGTCAACAAAAACAAATCATATCCTGTAAATCATCCCAGGATCATTTATAAAGATTTTGACGATATCACAACATATTTTGGTATCGCTAAAGTAAAAGTGTACCCGCCGCGTGAGCTTTTCTTTCCGGTTAAAATGCTCGGTAAACTAATGTTTCCTTTATATTTGCATATGCGCTGAGTCTGGAATGGCACAGTCGTGAGAACATAGTGATGAGGAACGATCGCTCGTCGGTACGTGGTGTACCGTAGAAATAAATTTAGCTGTTGACAAGGGCTACAAAGTGTGTAAAATCTATGAAGTGTGGCATTTTGATGAACGATCTGACAATTTGTTTTTAGGTTACATTAAAATGCATCTTAGGGATAAACAAGAGGCTTCTGGTTATCCCGATTGGTGTATAGACTCTGAGAAACGACGGGCGTATATAGACGACTATCAAAAAAAGAAGGTGTGTCTTTATGACCTGATCACATAGAAATTAACCCCGCAAAATGACAAATTTCAAAATTGTTTTTAAACTCCTTATGGGGAAAGTTTGGTCAACGTAATAACATGCCCAACACTAGTCTAGTGTCTGATTCAGACAAGCTTTTTGAATACGCGTTTTTACCGCACTATGAGGTGTCTGCTTTAGACTTTATCGATGACGACACTGTCATGGTAAATTGGAAGTACGCCAAAGACCATTACACCCGATCAAGTAACTGTAATGTTTTTATAGCTGCGATTACAACAGCGCATGCTAAAATTGAACTGTACAAACTATTGGATGGATTACAAGAACGCTGTCTTTACCACGATACAGACTCTGTTATTTTTGTCAGCAGACCCGGTGAATGGAATCCACCGTTGGGAGATTATCTAGGTGAACTGACTAGCGAAATACCGTCCGGTACACATATAACAGAGTTTGCCTCATCAGGCCCCAAATCATACTGCTATCATCTAAATAACGGAAAGACCTGTTTAAAAGTTAAAGGTATCACGCTCAACGTTGATAATGCACAACATGTCAACTTTGACAGCTTGAAAGAGTTGGTCTTGGCTTACCCTTTAAATCCCGAAGGTGACGACCAGAAAAAAATTGTGATATGTCAACCCGGCATAGTGCGGGTTAAAAAGTGTTGGCAAATTGAAACGCGCATGCTGCAGAAAACACAAAAGTGCATTTACACTAAACAGAGGCTTACAGATAACTTCACAACGCTACCGATTGGTTATTAAGATGGATATCAGACTGCAACATCCCTTTTCATGTATTTTAGCAGGCCCCTCCAATTCGGGTAAAAGTTATTTTTTTTAAATGCTGCTGCAAAATGCAGCTACGCACATATCACATGTGCCTGATAATATTGTTTGGTTTTACGGCTGTTGGCAACCTATGTACGACCAGCTTCTGCGTGATTACCCAAGCATGCGTTTTATAGAGGGTCTACTTGAGACTTTTAACGACGACCAACTTTTTGCCCCTGATAGGATTAATTTAGCGGTTGTTGATGATCTGATGGAGTTGGCTAGTAATAATTCTGAGATTGAGATAGCATTCACAAAGTATGTACACCACAGAAACCTCAGTATCATGTACCTAGTGCAAAATGTCTTTTGCCAAGGTAAAAAGAGCACATACATCTAAAAAATACATAAACACAATACATCTAAACACAAAATATATGGTCCTTTTCAAAAATCCACAGGATAAATTGCAGGTGACAACTCTGGCTAGACAAATGTACCCCAGTAATAGTAGGTACTTTCTGGACGCATTCCAAAATGCGACAACCGTACCATATTACTGGTTGATTTAAGAACCAATACGCTTGACGAATACCGTTTACGAAGCTGCTTATTTCCACCAGATGAGCCGGTGGCTTATGTCATTAAAATGCATGCTTCTAAAAAGCTGTAATTCTACAACTTTTAGTCATTTATCTTAGCGCCACCGACAGCGAGCATGTCGAATCGTTTACGTCGTAATTGGACGCTTTTAAAAGCGTTAATAAAGGCGACACCCGCTCAAAGAAATTCTATTTTATCCAACGCTTCAAACGATTTGGTGACAACCATTTCTGAGATAGCCCTCAACATACTTGAAGGTAAACGACATGTTGAAGTACCTTAAAAAGTAGCGGGCCCTTATAAAATCACTTTGCAATAAGAAATGCAACATTGGTAAAAAGAAGCGGTTGGTGAAGCAGTCCGGTGGCTTTATTGGCTCGTTGCTTGGTTTTGCCATACCATTAATAATGGGTCTCCTGACTTATCGTTGATGGAATACGCTGAGAAAATGTATCTAGTGCCTCAGCAGCAGTTAGAACGTTTACGCAACAAACCGGTTAATGATGATATATGTAAATCAGTCACCCAAGGTCTGGATGTGGAAATCATAAACATACTACTTAATAATGATTTATCGGAATATGATAAAGCTATATGTTACACAGTCACTTTGCAGAAATATCTGGTGTTGAGTAAGCAATCTGATAGAGAAATGTCATCTTTAACTCTTAACACTCAAAATGCCAACTGATCCTCAAACAAGCAACTCTGATCAGTCAGATGGTTCTGACTCTGTTTATCACGATGTTGTGGACAGCGTTAATGCCCGGTATAGGAAGAACTCTGAAATTCTTTTGAGTAAAATGGCCGGGTCTAAACACATCACAAACTGTAACGCTAAAGGCAAATTTCTGTATAAAGGTAACGCTGTACAGGGATCCAACATGGTAAATTTAATAAGACACATAACGCAAAGCCACAGCGTGTCGAGCCGTAAAATGCCGAATGGGTGGAGTGAAATTATGCACGCTATGGCTGAATTAAATATTCCATCCACTGTAGTCGGCAACGCATCAAACAGAATTTACCTATCCGTTTAAAAGCAGAAACATACTCCGTTGATGGTGACTTTTTATTAACTCCAACGCTAGAAGTGTTTAAAAAAAGACGCTTAAATGTTTTAAGCAGCCCAGGTTTAACAACGTTTCACGGTTACTTAATGCCTAGGAAACACGATGTAGGATTGTTACAGGATTCACCGTGGTTGAGTCTATGATCTATTTCTATGATATATTGTTTTTAAGGGTTGGCATTGTAATAAAGTTTAAAAAAGTTTGTTTATTATAGTTATGAAGCATTGTATGTAAAATGCTTCAAACATCGTATTGATTACAATTGTTATAATATTGCAACGTTAATGTATCTGTAAATATGCTTTTTATGTTACAATAAAATATCCTTATGATTTACAATGGTCTGTTTTGTTCTTTGTTTCTAATCTGTGTTTTTGGAAGAAGATTACACTCGCACAACAACATAAAGTTTAAAATCATTGTTTATTATAGTTATGAAACATTGTACATAAAATGTTTCAAACACAGGGATGATTACAAGTTACACATTTCTGTATACATTTAACCGTATAGCGACTCAAACAATGACTTTTCGGCAGGCGCCTTACAAACATTACTACTAAACGGTCATTACATTTTGTATCATTACTAAATCGGGTCAGAATATCCTCATATTTGTAGTTTTTACACATCATAAATATAAAGTAAATACAGTATTGCCCGCATTCAGCGCTTGAAAAACCTTGTAACCGACAGTTTTGGTGACAAATACTTTTTGAATTAAAATGTAAAAATCTTTATGATATTCTTTGGGAAAATGCCACTGTCCGGCGAGAGACCGTAGGAATCAAAGAAATAACAAATGCCGTGTTCATTAAAATAAATGGCCAACCAGTGTTCGCCGGGCTACCCGCTACTATGCGTGTTGATTACAAACGCGCAGGGGTAATGCGTCAGTTTATCGTTAGGCAACAGATCACACAGATACGTTCCTTTAAAAATATTCTGTGTGCTATGCGCAGCGTACAGAATGCAGTTTATCTGTAATGTGTTCATTTTTCAGCAGTGTAGTGTTAGTTTATTTCATTTATAGATAATCTTACAGCACATCGCGCCTTTGATTAATCTCGATGATGTTACCAAATAGAGCGTATATTGGGGGTAATTCTGAGTTGATCGCAGCAGGAATTTTGTTAGCAGTTGGGCAAAACCATGTGCACTGCAAGGGAGGCAGATATAACATGTGCAGAGAGAGTTAGATTTGGGTGGGTTATTTTGTTTCTGTGCAGGGTAAATACTGGCTGCTTTATTTTTACACTGCAGTTAAGATTGCAGATTGAACACACCCCACCCAAATCTACCTCTCTCTGCACATGTTATATCTGCCCCCCTGCAGTGCACATGGTTTTGCCCAACTGTTAACAAAGTTCCTGCTGCGATCAACTCAAAACTACCCCCATTATCACATTGACTGTCCGGTCCAACACTTCTGCAAAGCGGAATTTGGCGTGTAGATTGCCTGTTCTTATCAGGGAAAGGTGTTCTCCGCATTCCTGCTCTGGTGACAGATCAAAAGCGAATAACGTATAGCCGTTGAGGTACTCTTGGCGGTAAATCAGTATGCCGGCGTCAGATTTCTGCTTATTTGTGACCTGTATGAGCAACATATGCTCTCTTACGCCATTACCGTGTTCAAAGTCTGGTTGAAATGGTTTTGCAGGGTGCGGTGTTCCATCCAGATAAAGGGATGCAAAGCTCACATTTTTATGTTCAAAACAAAGTGTCCTCAAAGCTGGCTATGACCGTTTTCGGAACTTGACCTAAAAATAGATTTTCTAGATTAAATACTCTACTGCCCACTGGTACACTGTATATTTTCTTCCCAACGCGGTCAATCGCGTATTTCACGTTGCCATTTAGCAGGGCCTGTGCGTGCCGACTCCACACGGCCGATGAGACCTGTACTCTTTTCACAAACAGGGACGCCGCTGTGATCTGTATTTTAAAGGCATCCGCTTCAGCCGACATTAAGCCTGAATGAGTCTTTGTTTCTGGTCAGTTTCAACCTTAGGTCAACGGCGTTTAAAATGAGTTTATGTTGGTGGAAAAGGTCGCAGTGAAGCGGTCCTAGCAATTCAACCATGCGACTCTGCGCTGTTGCTTCTGCGTGTTTTTTGAACCCCGTATTAGGGCCGTCCAGCGTCCTGTTGTTATGTTCTCCAGCCACATCTTTGTAAAATAATCCTGTGGTGTGCTTTGTTGACAAAGCGTCCGGGCTATAATTCAATATAGTCTCA
Source organism: Pseudophryne corroboree (assembly GCF_028390025.1). Classification (NCBI taxonomy): domain Eukaryota; kingdom Metazoa; phylum Chordata; class Amphibia; order Anura; family Myobatrachidae; genus Pseudophryne; species Pseudophryne corroboree. The sequence goes on along the minus strand of NC_086452.1, from coordinate 290,216,506 downwards.
ATATACGCCCGGTAAGCCTAAAGGTTGTTGAATTGAGATATGAGCCTGTCGCCCAAAGTTACATCCACTTGGCTGAATAAAGTAGCTATGGGGTAATTAATAAGGGCAACCCGAGCCCCTTGGACCAGCTGTGTGTTATCAGTTTGTACGATCTTACACGTCACGTACAGCAGTGTGTTGTTCAGATCATAGTAGTGTTCGCCGCTGGCCGCTATATAAAATTCAAGCGGCGCTGTGTCGGATAATGCCGCTAAAGGTTGAACTTCGACTTATAGACTTTTCTCTATGCCAGTTTGTGTCGGGGGCACGTCAAAAAGATCCAGCTCTGTTTTTGCGCATTCAACGGACTCTGAGTGTATGAAAGACGTTGTTTAAAAAATATCACCAACCGAGCGCTTCGGCTTTCTCTTCTTCTTTGAGTTGCGTCGTCTCTGGTTTTTATTTATAAAGGGTATGTCCCAAGGCGGAAGCGCTATCATATGCTTCCATTTTCTTCTAGACACGCCTTTTCTTGTATATATTAGTCCTGAACCACCTTGTTTCACTTGGTTCGCATCGTGTATTTTATTCATTACGGCCATTGTGGCTTGTCCGATAACGTCTTTTGCGATATTACGTGCCGCGGTCTTCATGTGCGGTTTAGCTAACTCTAAGCCTCTCCGGAATCCATTACTGGCTTGCGTTTTATAATATTGCGCGTAGAGACCCGGATCACCATAATTTTTAACAGCGACCATTCTGTTTAGACGTCGCAAAAATGATATTTATTAACTAAAGTGTAGTTTCACAATCACTTTACCAAACTTAAATGAGATGTTCTTGTTCTGGTCGTTCTTTATCTCTATGGCTACTGTGTCAAAATGCGCTTTGCACAAAGGTACGTAATCGGGCTTCTCGTATCACATTGTGATCACCTCATTGTTATGGCCCTTAATTTCAACAGTGACGAGTAGCAGTACATAACTATCTCCGACCCTCTGGTGTTCGATAATGTCTGTGTACACGTAAAGCGTATATTGGCCTCCTTTGATGTCGGCACATGGTTTAGAAATCTTAATTTTAGGCTGTAAACCCAGTATCCATGCAGTTTAGATTTGATACATCCGCTTACTGTCGCATGTTACAACGCGTGAAAACGGATTGTACGTTAGTCTTAATCCAACGTCCAGTTTCTGTTGTACAATTTCCGCGTTGATTACGTTCAGTAGCACATCGATTGTTTCATAAAAACCCGGTTTAATGCACACACTCACGACTCTCGCCACCGGCTGATCCGCTGTTCCACCCCATGATATTTGCAGTCTACAATCTTGTAAATCCAATGTATTCCACGTGTGCGGATATTATATCTCTGTAAGAGCGACTTCCCACTCACCGCTTAAGTGTATCGACTTTTTGTTGTATAGTTAGAAATCTTATTTTGCGGGAAAGTAACCGCTGAGGCATTGCTGGGTAAGGTTATGTAGAACTACATGTCATCGCTCATCTTGTTTAGATAGTGATGAGCTTTATATGTCTTTTATCTCCGATGCCGCGACCCAACTGTTAAATTTTGCGGGGTACCTGCGCCACTTGACTAACGCGTATTTTCGACCTCTGACCGTCTTATTTTTTAAAATCTTTTCCACTTTGTAAATTCTTTTATAGTTTTTGGGGATGCTTTGAAGTTCTTCGGGGTAAAAACTACCTGTTATAACTTCACCGTACAGATCTGTCAACTTATAAAGCGGCTTAAGACCTTTAGTGTTCACACTGTATGACAAATATTTCCTCAGAATAATTCTCTTCGTAACCTTTCTGAAATATATCCTTATATTTAGATATATGCGCACGTGTTCACCGACGGATAAATGCGGCACATGTTTACCGGCTTTAAAGTAATCGCCGTACACCATCTTGAAAATCCTCAAAGCGTTAGAGGGCTTTACTTCACACGGAGCACACTTAATCGTTCTGTGGTACGTATTATTATAGCTGTATATAAAGTCCTGTAAAACATCTATATATCTGTAAGTATTCTGCGTTGTGAAATAGCGCCACATCCGTGTTTTTAAAGTTCTATTAAAACGCTCTATGACAGCCGCCTTTTGCGTCATTATTAGTCGTAAAATGGTGTATATCGTATTTTTCTAACACTTTTTTAAAGGTTTTGTTTAGAAATTCTTTACCGCAGTCTGTTTGTAGCTTCTTTGGTACGCAACCCTGCTGAAATAGTCTTTCAAAAGCATTAGCGACGGATGTAGCGTTCTTAGTCATTAGGCTTTCAGCCCATGAACTCTTACTGAAAATATTGATGATGGTTAGTATGTACTTAAATCCATCGTTGTACTTCGCAAGATCTATGGGGGTCATTTCAAGTTGTTCGCTCACTAGCAGATTTTAGCAGCATTGCACACGCTAGGCCGCCGCTCTCTGGGAGTGTATCTTAGTTTAGCAGAATAGCGAACAAAAGATTTGCAGAATTGCGAATAGAAAATTCTTAGCAGTTTCTGAGTAGCTCCAGACTTACTCACAGATTGCGATCAGCTCAAGCCGTTTCGTTCCTGGTTTGACGACACAAACACGCCCTGGCGTTCGGCCAGCCACTCCCCCATTTCTCCAGACACTCCCGCGTTTTTTCCTGGCACGCCTGTGTTTTTCCGCACACTCCCAGAAAACGGCCAGTTTCCGCCCAGAAACACCCACTTCCTGTCAATCACACTCCGATCACTTCAACGACAAAAAATCTTCGTTCGGACGTGAGTAAATCTACTAAGTTGTGTGCTAAAATACTAACCACATGCGCACTGCGTACCATGCGCATGCGCATTTTTGCCTTAATCACTCCATTGCGAAAATCGGCAATGAGCGAACAACTCGGAATGACCCCCAATGAACGAAACCAAGTCGCATTGCCATTGTCGATTTATATCTGATACGCAGATCATGTTCCTTTTATAGTTTTTCCTGACCGGCTTATGTAAGGTATACGCATCTTGTTTTTGCAGCCATTCTTTAATATCGCCACTTTTAAGCACAGATTTATTCGACGCATAAAACTTATCAAAGCCGCTATAACTCCCTGGGTTTAATACGGTGTAATACGCATTCTTCATATGCTTTTTTTGGTTAGCCGACCCTCGTAACACGACGCTTCCTTTGTCCGCAGGCATAGCAGCGTACACTTTTAGAGATATCACACTCGAATCCATTAAACAGCAGTCGTAGCTTGCACGCTTATTTTAGAAATCAATTGGAAATAACATTTACTGGTGCAACTTAGCGTTAACATCACACAAATCAATTGGAAATCATATACAACGATGTAACATCTAAGAGTTAATACACAGGAGGCTTTTCAATGATTAAACAAAGCTTATAACTCATTTTGTAAGCTTATTTCATATAAAACATGAGAAGGGGATGAAAAGTGGGAGTGTCGGAGGAGTGGTTAGGGGTGTGGTTAGATGCATGATTTGCATCATTAGGGGCGTAGCCCACCTGTCACTTTGAGTTTGACAGAAAGCGGTGCTCTCTCTACTTGCCTTAGAGGATGCCTCCTGAATGTAATTGTCAGGCTCCGAAGCCTTACCTCCGGCCGGTGCTCCTGCGGGTTACCGTCCCACTGGTTGGCGCGGCTGTGGCGGCAGGGAGCTTCTGGCGGCGGGTCCTCCTGGATGGATGTACGACTGCCAAGGGCCGGGGGCCGAGGGTCTGGAGAGCCGGGCGCTGCGGCGGGGTCCTCTGCGGTAAGGTCCTCTAGTGGTGACACAGTATAGTGTATCAGAGACAGAAGCGGGCTAAAGCTGTGTGCTAACAGCTAAGTATGTCTCCTGTGCTGGGAGCAGCCATGTTGGAGACCAGAGTATTACCAATGAAGTTTCCAATCTGTGTCCAGCCAATCCTGTGTGTTCTCCCCTTACAAGAGGGGGCTGGCTCAGAGGGAGAGTGCCAGTGCTTCAAGTTACCTCCTTGTGAAAGGTTCTCCTGCTCTGTGCTCCCAGTTTACTTCTGGTACCCTGGTCCTGGTTGCTCTCATCTATCGGTTACCTAAATGCTGCTGCAGTCCTGCTGTCTAAGTCCGTTGCCACTTGTCGAAACGCTCACGAGGTCCCAGGTCGTAAAGGAGCTCCAGGTGCTAACGGCAGTTCCTGCAGATGTCTTCATTTCTTCAAAGTCCAAGTTCTTCAGCCTCGTCTTTCAATCACAAACCACAGTCTTCATTTCTTCAAAGTCCAAGTACTTCAGCCTCGTCTTTTAATCATAAAACACAGTCTTCAGTTCTTCTTTACCGGAGTTCTTCAGCTTCACTCTTCAAGTAATTTAACCATAGATTGTAATTCTTCCAGTTTCTTCTATTTCTCCAATATTCGTGTACAGCCTGATTATTAATTAAAACTACAGTTATCTTCCTACGAAGTCCTCCTTTTCTTTACACCCTCCGGCCAACATTAACACTTAGTTTGGCTTCCACCCCATGAGGAGGAATTACATTCAGCCACCTCGTTTACTCTCCTCACAGGTAGCTGTCACTTCAGCCAAAACTCGGTTGTCGGAACCCCAACTTACGCCGAGTGTGACAGTAATAGGCGGCGGAGGTCATGTGAGACAGGTACTGTCTGGCAATGTCAGATATATCCTGAGGCAGCTCTTCCTCTAATGCCTGAACCCATGCTTCAATTCCTTTCTGCAGCCCAAGAGGCTACTATAGTGGGTCCATGTACAGCACCTGTAAGGGAGTAAATAGACTTAGGCATCCTTCCACACACTTATCTATCGGTTCCTTCAGTGAGGTGACAGTGGTGATAGGCAGAGTAGACAACACCACTAGACGGGTGACATGGGAATCCACCGGTGGTGAATTTTCCCACTTGTTACACAACTCTGTAGGGAGAGGATAGCGAGCTACCAACCTTTTAGACAAGGAGAATTGAATTCCTGGAAAAGACTAGGGTTCGTGTTGTATGTCCACTAGATGGTCAAAAGTAATAACGTTTTAGTTACCTTCTAACGATCAAACCTATCAGGTTTCTTAGACACCCTAGTGGAATCCTCATCATCATCAGTGATTTGTAGGATTTGCTTAATAGCAACCACTAAGTTAGGGACATCAAACTGAGTAGTGGATTCCTCGTCAGAAGCAGCTGTGTCAGTGTCTGACGGGACAGTATACTCCCCATCTTCATCAGATGAATCTTCTGAGAGATTAGCGGATTGTGAGGAGGAAGTAGCCTGCTTAGATGACCCCATGACGCGAGAGTGACTTGGGGCAGTTTTATGTCTATATACACAAGAGTGCTGCGCTTGATGTATGCTTAATGATAATTGATTAAAAATTAATAGATACACAGGTGTCTGCTTAAATCAATTTAAAACACATATGGAACTTGCTGATAAAATTTAAACAAATTTATTTACACACACAATATAGTACAATAAAAACCATTGATAAAAGAAAGCTCAAGCACACTGATAGACGTTCTAAATATGTCACTTTGTTGAAATGATTTGTAACAATGTAACTTCAATGCTGCCACATAGACCTAGTTTTGGTCTCTTTGTATCAATAAAACTGAATTGCAACAGTTAATACAGCCTGTATAAGAATGATTGTAGCTCCCGTCCTCTATGCTACTGGCGTCCCAGTGCAGAGGAAATGCCGCTGATAATATTTACCCGACCTGCGGGAAGATTCAGTCTCGCAGCGCAGGAGGTACCGGGATAACTTCCAAGCGTCCGCCGCCGGCACTATCACGGTGCAGTTGATTCTGTCCTGGCGGGCGGGTATGGACGCTGCAGTGGTATGCTGACCTGGCGTACCGGTACAGATTCTCTGAGGCTGATTATCAAATTCAAATTCACCGCTGCAAAGGAATGTGGCTGGCAGCGGTCAGTGCGTCTGTGGGCTGAGCAAAAGGAGTGACGTCAACGCGTTTCGTCCCGTCTCCCGGGACTTCCTCAAGACGATGAGGAAGTTTTATGTCTAACCAAGGAGTGTCTCCATTGCTGCAACTGGGTAGACAAATTATCCGCCGAAGGCGGATTTATCATAGGGACAATATGTGGGCGTACTTGCACAGGAGGTCCCATATGGGGCATAAGGCATGTCACAAGCATAATGAGCATAGTTGAGAATGCTGCCCAAGGTGGCTTGTGATTGGTTACAGGAGCCGCGGACTGACTGGGAGATGTATGGCACATAGTCCACAGACCGTCATATTACACTTCCCCCTTAGGCAAATCCTTGGCGCATGCGCTGCAGGATGCAGGAGCGTCCTCGGATTTCCCGCCCTTTGTGTTAGACATTATTAGTGAATGCAACCGCAGAGCGTATTAGTACGATACAGCCAGAGCCAGAGTACAATATCTGCGAATAAATTCCCTAGTATGTGATTGCGTACACAGTACACAAACACCAGCGAATAAGTCCGGTATTATGCGACTGAGCCCACAGTACACAACACCAGCGAATAAATCCGGCATTAGGTGACTGTGTACACAGTAGAGTACACTTTAATCAGTAAATACTGTGAAGCACTATATCTGGACCCTGATGCACCTAGTCCCTTAGGGTACAGAATACAGTGATAGATATAGCTGGGATACACTGAAAGAGAAATCCACACAGCAGATAAAGGCACACATAGTCACAGTAACAGTGCAGATAATTATTTTAGTAATACAATAAAACTGCACTGGACTAATATATGTATATTATATATAACAATGCACAGTCTGAGACCGGATGTATATATCAGAATACTCGTACAATATATTCTGGCACAGGTATACTTGTTCTTAACTAACGCTGTCTTAATATCGACATGTAGAATACTTAAGTGCTTGTAAAACTACGGCGCTGATGTACAGGCGGGTTTACAAAGGAGACCTTGCTCTGCAGTCCTGGAGACCAGTCGCATCTATTTTAGAAAATGGCGCCCAGCATCTCAGTCAGGGAGTGAGGGAGAGTGTGAGGCAGCTCCAGGGTGGGAACACCAGCAGTAGATGGCTGCCTGGGCTGGGGGAGAGGCTACAGATCAAGCGCCGGTACCCCTATGCTGGACTTCACCACCTGGTACTATGGAGTCTTATTAAAATGAATATTAGTATATCCCACCTGTACGCCTATGCCCTGGTGGATATAGTGGGGCCCCTGCTCGATTATAGTGTCCATGCCAGTTTCGCAGTCCATCTCCCTAGACTGCGACAGGAACGCAATTTTAACTTGTAATATTCAGCGTTGATGGTCCGACAGGGCAATAGGCTCAACATTAGAGTCATAAATTCTAGAGAGTAGAGAAGTAGGTATCAGCCAGAAATCAATCCGTGACAAGGTATGATGTGGCTGGGAGTAGAAAGTGTAGTCCCGAATAATGGATGCTGGTACCTCCAAGGGTCTACCAAATTCAGGGTTTGCGCCAATAGTGCTGTGCCGGAGATACACTAACACAGCCTGTCTTAGGGAGGTCAGATTTATCTAAGTAGGGAGATAAGGTGGTATTAAAATCACCTCCCAATACCAATACCCCTTCCACCCAGTCCTGTAGATTAGTATATAAATCTGTGAAAAATGCGTTATTGGGACCCGTAGGAGCATATATAGTTGCGACAGTAAATATTTCACCTTTGATTTCCAATTTAATAAATAAATAGCGCCCCTCTGTATCCAATACGGAATCCATTATTTTATGCCGTAAAGATTTGCAGATAATAACCAACACAACCAACTTTGCTTCTTCGTATAAGAAGCTGGAGTTACATCCCCAATCCACACTTCACGGAGTACATTAGGATCGCTTGCTTTCCAATGCGTCTCCTGAAGAATCGCAATGTCAGGCTGCGGCCTTTTAAGTGGCTGCAAAACCTTTTTACGCTTAATTGGGGTGTTTAGCCCTTCGACATTCCATGTGAGAAACTTTATACAGCGTTGAACTGTGTGAGAATGTGCTTGTGGAGCCATAATGTTAACTAATGCCCGTTCTGGGAATCATCAAGATGATAAATGTGGAGAAATATCACATCCCCAACATCCCAGCAAGCACTGGGGATGTGAAATAGATGTATATTAATGGCATAAGTGTGTGTAACTCGACTAGAAACAATCTCTGAAAAAAGAAATCGATTAGAGACGTCCAAAAGCATAATACAGTCCTATAAATTTTTTACTTTTTACGAACCAATAAATTAGACTCGGAGAGTCTCCAATCTACCAAGTGAGAAAACCCAATTCGACTGCAGGGAGGGGCGGGGGGGGGGGGTTGAGACAACACGGATAACATGAGCCGGTTGCAAAATGCCTGTGTTTCTAGAGTACGCACAGTCTGTACACATGACAGTAAACTGTATCAGAATATGAACTCATAACGAGATAATCCAGTAAGTGGAAAAGTAACAGGCATTATAAACTTAGGCATAGATAAATGTAGTGATACCCGCATCATTTACACCGCCATATCTGAAGCGAATGCAAAAGCCCCAGGAATAGAATCTACAAAAACTTTTGCTGCCTGTGGAGAGTCAAAGAAGTGTTGTTTTCCTGCATAGAATACAGAGTTTGGCCGGGTAAAGGAAGGCAAAACGTAATTCAGCATCAAATAATAATTTTCAAACATTGGAATACTCTCCCCTTTTCATGGCGACTTGATATGAGAAGTCCTGAAAGAGTAAAAGTCTGTTCCCTTTGTAGCTCAATTCCCTGTGCTTCCGATATGCGTCAAGGATGCAAACTTTATCTGTGTAATTAAGAATTTTAATCATATCAGGTCTCGGTCGATGTTGATCATGAGAGCGGTCCGGCCCAATCCTGTGGATATGTTCCACCAGACTAGGTCCTGCGTCAGCAGCGCAGCCCAATTCTTTCGGAAACCACACTGTCACCAAAGCCATGAGGTCAGAAGGTCTGACCGTTTCAGGTAGACCGATTATGCGAAGATTGCTTCTGCGATTGCGATTTTCAAAATCCTCTAATTTCTCCTGTACTGCTGTAAGGGTCGACTCCTGAGACCTGATAACAGCTTGAGCTGCCATTAGCTCATTCTCCACAGTAGAAATACATTGTTCCGCCTCCTCTAAGCGATTATTATGTTCCTTGAGCTGCGACATAGCCGAATCAATAAATTCCTTGAGACCTGCTAATTTTTTGTCAAGTAGAGGGGATATTAAATCAGAAATTTCTCCGGCAGGGTCCACAGGTTATCCACAGGATAACAATGGTATATGATGGAGTGACAGCGGATTGGCACCAATCGATCAAAGCATTCTGGCCTCCCAGGATGCAATGGGCCCGTCCATATATCCCCGCCCACTGGCTCAGGCAAATCAGTTTTTTGTTTGGTGCGGCAGGAGCCGGATCATGGTCAGAGGGCTGCTCTTTTTTTTAGCAGCCCTAAGCTTTCTTATGTTATTTTTATAGTCTTACTAGTTTTCTTGAGTGATCTTTCTAAACAGCGTCTTATACGCTTAGAAAAAGTCACTCCAACAACTCTCCACCAGGACGCAACAACGTTTACCCACGAGTACAGTGCTGTTTCGGCGGGCGTCTGTGTCGGATATACTAGCAGGTCCAGCAGACGTTACCAGGCTGTGGCCGAAGCACGGGGAGAAGGTAAGGCAACGGTTCTGCTTAGTAGATGGAATATGGACACAGCCGCACTGTATTGAGAGGAGACTACCAAACACTAGCTGACGCGGCTGCCATCGCGGGTGCACCAGCGCTAGGCCTTAGGGATCATAGGCACCAGGAATAGCATGAGGCCGCGATTCCTAGGGTTGATATCAGTAGGGGGAGTCAGATGCTCTCCTGGTCACCCCTCCCCCCGGTTCATGATCTGTCTCCTCCGAGTCTCCCGCCATGAACTGTTTCCTCACTTCTGTCCCAGACGCTACTGCGAGGGGACTCGGTCGCAGCATAGGTGGCTGTGTGACCGGTGCATCTGTGTTCACCGAGCGCTACCACGAGGGGACCCGGTCACAGCATAGGCGCCTGTGTGACCAGTGCATCTGTGTTCACTGAGCATCTGTGTTCACTATAGGTTCATGGAGTGGCAGTGTACACTAGTAGCATCTGGATTCACTCAGCGTTCGCTAATGTATTGATCGATCCTGGAAGCGAGGTGAGTCTCCCTGTATTCCACTCTACTGAGTACAGGCTATACAGTGCTAAATCTCTATCTACTTTTTTGAGTACGAATAGTTAGATAGGTGCCTATTGCATATGAGTCTGTATACATTTACTGTGGTTTCTTTTGCATTGCGTCTGAATACGTTAGATCTGTTTAAACATAATTCAGAAATATGTTCTCCTACATACTTAAAAATGTGTTTGTAATTGATGATGTGCTCATATGGCTAATATATAACGTGACTGACTGCTAGTGTGATTGCTGACTTTACTATATGTTTGTCATTTGTTTTTTTCTGATCCTCAATGCTGGTGCATGGGTAGGGTCAGATTATATATCACTTTCGAAGGTTTAAAGTGGTTACAGTCACAAATGGTGTAGTACACTGTGAAAGTGCTGATTATTTATAATGTCTAAGAGCGGCAAAAGTGACGAAGGTACACCAACACTCATATCATGTTTGTCTTGCAAAACTGTATTATCCTCTCAGGATCTGGTTCAGGATGGTTTATATGCAAATTGTTTTACTTTTCAGCAAAATACAAGGCAGATCCCTGTACAATGTCAGGTACAGATGGAGCCATCTTGGGCTATGTTTGCACAGACCTTGTCCAGTTTAGCTGAACGGACAATTCCTACAGCTTCTGTACCAGAAATGGGGTACCCTATTAACCCATACATGCAGCTCCCTACCTACGGTATATAATTTCCCCCAGCAGCTTCTCAAATGAAACAAGCTGATAAACCGATGGTAAGTAAATCTTCACCTTCACAGGCTACACATGAGGATTCATCGGAAGATGAAAGCTCAATTTACTCTACTTTGGCATACGAAGAGGAGGAAGAAGGTCTCAGCTCAGTGGATATAGCTGAGTTATTAGAGCAATGAAAGCCATTCTATCCTTAGAAGATTCAGCAGAGCCTGTGTTAAAAACCAAGGCACCTGAGTTTAAACATCCCAAAACAGTTAAGACTGGGTTTCCAGGATCAGATCAGCTGACGGAAATCATGGAAGAGGCTTGGGCTACACCCAATAAAAATATAGAATTCCCAAAAGATGGGATTCCAATTATCCTTTTCCAGCTGGGATTGTTTAAAAAGGGAGGTGGCTCCTAAAGTAGATACACATGTGATTCGATTAGTGCGAAAATCTATATTGCCTTTGCCGTCAACATCATTAAATGATGTCACAGATAGGAGAGTGAATGGTTTTCTAAAAAACATATTTTCTCTGTCTGGAGCAGTCATAAGGCCAGCCATGGCTTCAGCTTGGATGGCAAAGGCAGTGGCTGCCTGGGCTGATGCATTGGAAGGGGATTTTTTATTAGCTTTTTATTAGCTTCTATGGAGCAAAAATCCCATATAGCTCATATTAAACAGGCTGCAATATTCTTGGAGCATCCTCATCGAAGGTTCTTCAGTACCAGCCCATCTCAGGTAGAGACGAAGGCCAGGGCTTTGCAAGAAGCAGTTCAGAAATTGCTGCAGTCAGGCGTAGTAATTCCAGTACCTCCTGCACAACGAGGACAGGGTTTTTGGTTCAGAAGCCAAATGGGTTATTTTGGCCCATTCTCAATCTCAAAATGCATAACAAATACATTTGGGTACCGCGGTTTCACATGGAGACGTTACATTCCATAGTTTTGGCCATGGAGCCAGGGATTATATGGTATCCCTTGATATTCAGGATGCTTACCTACATGTTCCTATAGCACTGTCCCATCAGTGTTATCTCAGGTTCGCTATCCTCCAACAGCATTTTCAGTTCCAGTCCCTACCCTTTGGGTTAGCCACTGCCCCCAGAGTATTTACCAAGATTATGGTGGTTATGGCAGCTTATCTCCGCAAGCAGGGGATAAGAATTTTTCCATAACTTGATGACCTTTTAATCTTGGCACAGTCACAGTAATTGCTCCTGTGTCATCTCCAACAGACAATAACATGTCTGCAGAGGCACGGGTGGCTCATAAATTGGGCAAAATCATCTCTAGTTCCGTCACAACAGATGACTCACTTGGGGGCTTTACTGGATTCAGGTCTGCAGAGAGTATTTTTACCTCAGAACAAGATATCCAAGGTACAGTCAAGGATTCAGGACTTGTTACACAGTCAAACGATATCCATTCACGCAGCAATGCAAGTGATGGGGTTGATGGTGTCAACATTCGACATGGTGGAGTATGCACAATTCCACTCAAAACTTCTGCAGCGTCTGATTCTTGCCAAATGGAATGGAGTACATCAGACGATAAAGAAACAGACTATGGTACTTTCGGTAAAGCTAAGAAAGTCATTAGCCTGGTGGCTACAAACATCCTATCTAGACAAGGGGAGACCATTTTGGATATCAGATTAGGAGATTCTGACAACAGATGCCAGTCTTCAGGGCTGGGGAGCAGTGTCCGGAAAATTGTGGTTCCAGGGACAATGGACCAAAGAAGAAAGTTGCCTGCCAATAAATCTGTAGGAACTTCGGGCCATATACAAGGCACTGATTCAGGCAAAGGACATTCTTCAAGGAAAACCAGTCCAGATCCGTTCGGACAATGCGACTGCAGTAGCGTACCTCAACCATCAGGGAGGAACTCGCAGCCAAAAAGCAATGTAAGTCACATACTAAAGTGGGCAGAACTCCATCATTCAGACTTGTCCGCAGCGTTTGTTCTGGGAGTCCTAAACTGGGAAGCAGACTTTCTCAGTCGACACACCATTCAAGCAAGCGAATGGGCTCTACACCCAGAGGTCTTTCAGACTCTAGTAAAAATGGGGGTTGCCAGAGATAGATCTCATGGTGTCCCGTCTGAACAACAAAGTGCCCGCAAATGGGTCAAGAATAAAGGATCCCAGAGCAATCTTTGTGGACGCCTTGTCGGTGAGATGGGACTTTCATCTGGTTTATCTGTTTCCTCCGATCTCCCTATTACCCAGGGTGGTGAGGAAAATAAAGCAAGCAAAGGGTGCCGTGATTCTAATAGCTCCGGCTTGGCCCAGAAGGCATTGGTACATAGATCTGCAGAGAATGTCGATGGATGCTCCATTTCTGTTCCCTCAATGTCCAGACCTACTGACGCAGGGTCCTTGTTATCATGAACATCTGAATCAGCTGTCTTTGACGGCGTGGCTCTTGAAACCTCTATCCTGAAGGCAAGAGGATTCTCACAACAGGTTATTCAAACAATGCTCAGAGCAAGGAAACCCTTCTCAGCTCGTATTTATCACCGAATATGGCAAACCTATATTCATTCGTGTAGTGAAAGAAAGGTGGATTCTAAATCTTTCAGCATTTTCACAGTCTTAGCATTCCTTTAGGCAGGAATGGATAAAGGTTTGAAGGTGGCTTCCTTGAGAGTGCAAGTATCGGCATTGACTGTATGGTTCCAAAAGAAAATTGCCAATTTACAGGATGTGCGTACTTTTTTCCAGGGAATGCTGCGCATTCAACCTCCTTTTGTTCCGCCTACAGTACCATGGAAACTTATGCTTAGTCCTGAAAGCCCTTCAAGTTGCCCCATTTGAACCAATTGATAAAGTGGATCTTAAATGGTTGACAGCTAAAGTTCTCTTTCTACTGACTATGGCATCAGCTAGAAGAGTATAAGATTTAAGGGCGCTGTCATGTCGTTCCCCATTTCTGATTTTTTATCCAGATAAAGCAGTTCTCAGAACTAGGCCTGGGTATCTTCCTAAGGTGGTGTCTAAATTCCACCTTAATGAAGAAATTGTAGTCCCAGCTTTTCAGGTATCGGGACTTTCTGCGGGAGATGCTTCGCTGGACGTGGTCCGTGCATTAAGGATCTACATGGATTGTACCAGTGCCATCAGAAAGACAGATCCTCTCTTCATTCTCTACGGATTTCACAAGAGAGGATAACCTGCTACTAAACAGACGCTGGCAAGATGGCTTCGAATGACGATTTCAGAAGCATATTCTCAAGCGGATCTCCCTGTTCTGGCTAATGTCTCTGCTCACTCTACTCATAAGGTAGGTCCTTCATGGGCAGCACAACATGGTGCATCAGCAGAACAGATATGTAAGGTAGCCACATGGTCTTCCATTAACACATTCATTAGACATTATGCCTTGGGTACCTTTGCCTCTCATGATGCTGAATTCGGGTGTAAGGTTCTCCTGTCCAATCAGGAGCGTCCCCACCACTAAATTATTTTGGGAAATCACATTGTTATCCTGTGGACCCTGACGGAGAAATATACGTTATGGTAAGAACTTACCGTTGATAACGGTATTTCTCCTATGTTCACAGGTTCCACTGGGATCCCACCCTGATGCACCTGATTTGAGGATCCTTCTACTCACTAACCTCTTCCTTCTTGTATGGAAGGGTGTGCATTTGTGTTCTTATCGCCTGATTAGGGTTCTACATGATGACCTGCCTTATGCTTTGGAATACAACTGATTTGACTGAGCCAGTGGGTGGGGATATATGGATGGGCCTGTTGCATCCAGGGAGGCCAGATAGCTTTGATCGATTGGTGCCAATCCGCTGTCGCTCCATCATATCCCATTGTTATCTTGTGGAACCTGTGGATTTAGGAGAAATACCATTATCAATGGTAAGTTGTTATCATAACGTATATTTCTTGCGTTTTGGCCATAGAACTAAATTTGCCAGGATCTGTAATACCGTCCAATACATCCTCCCATCCGGGTGATGAGGAGGGACTCGTACCTGCAGGGTTAGCCCGGGTCCTTGCCACGGCACCTCCGCTGCCAGATTTCTGTTGTTTGGCCATGTATTTATCCATAGAAAGGGGCACAGAAATGATAAACAAAAAATATATATATGAATCTGCGGCAAGAAAATTACACCTGACTCAAAGTAAACTGGAACAGTCACTATAAGGACAGTAGCCACTCTTGGAGAGAACACTTGTAGCAGATAGTGAAGGGATGGCAAATGTCCTATCTTGCTTGCTCCTATAGTAGCAGTGTTGATGCAGAGAAAAAAGGGGCCACAGAAAAATCCCTCTTTAGACACTTTAGGTTGACAGGCAGGATAGAGAGGGAAAGAGCAGCTGGTCATAAAAGAGAGTGTGTGCTCACCATTATCAGCAGCTGCTATAATCAAAAATGGCCACATGAGCTGAAAACACTATGGGGGTCATTCCGAGTTGTTCGCTCGCAAGCTGCTTTTAGCAGATTTACTCACGCTATGCCGCCGCCTTCTGTGAGTGAATCTTAGCTTCTTAAAATTGCGAACGACGTATTCGCAATATTGCGATTGCACCTCTCTTAGCAGTTTCTGAGTAGCTCCAGACTTACTCGGCATCTGCGATCAGTTCAGTGCTTGTCGTTCCTGGTTTGACGTCACAAACACACTGTCACAACTGAGGGCCTGAGCTGACGGGAGGCAGCCTCAGTTGTAGGGGCTGAGATGTACCGGAACCTGGGAGGTTGTATCAGACCCCTGGACATGTAAGTAACATGAATAATAACTGCCCGAAGGCGTGACCACGACAACTTGGATAAAAGTCAATGATGTTTATTATGACAACTCCGCAACACAGCAGCAGTAAAAGAAAACGTAAAAGTCAGCAAAGAATAAATACAGTTCCTGGGTACTACAGGATGGCAGGAGCCACAGGGCACTGGTAGTGTGAGATAGTTCTTATAATCTTCTAGATGGAAAGTCCTTACCAGGCCCGACTGTAGCAATGGAGATAACCCAGGATTGTGCCAGCTGGTGTTCCAGGAAAAGCTGGGTTGCTGAAGATAAAACGGCTGCTGTGGATACTGGCTGGAACCAGACTGTTGTTAGCACGGAGTGGATACTGGCTGGAACCAGTTAAATAATAAATGAACTTGGGAGCGATGAAATATGAACTGAAATGTAGAACTTGAGAGCGGAGAAATAATAATACCGGTGGAGAGTGGTAAAGTGTAGAAAGGACACTGGCCCTTTAAGAGAAGCTGTACTCTGCTGGAAGCTGAGCTGGAAGCAGGTAATGTTGTAGCTGGAAACAGATGAATCCACAATGGATTGGAGAGTCAGGCTACACCGCAGGTGGAATGCTGGTGCGGGTCTCTATGGTGGAAGTCTTGAGACAGGAGCTGGAACCTGGAAGACAATCACAGGAGAGAGACAAACAGGAACTAGGTTTGACAACCAAAGCACTGACGCCTTCCTTGCTCAGGCACAGTGTATTTATACCTGCAGCAAGGAAGGGATTGGCTAGGCAATTATGCAGATTATCAATACTGAGAACAGATTGGTGGAAATGATCAGCTGACAGAATCCAAGATGGCTGCGCCCATGCAGACACTTGGAGGGAAGTTTGGTTTGTAATCCATGTGGTAATGAAAACAGTAATGGCGGCGCCGGCCACCGGAGACAGGAGGCGCCAGGCTGACAGATGCACATCCAACCACGCGGACACAGCGGAGGCCGCGGCTGACGTAATCGCCACTCAGACACTCTGCATGCAGAAGTTCAGGGACGGCGACGGAGGCCGCGGGAGACGCCATGCCAGGTGTAATATGGCGTTTACTGTGACAGCGTCCCAGAGTGACAGGAGAGGATACAGGAATGTACACATCAGGATAACAGATGGGATCCGGTCCTGGAGCGCTGAGCCAGCCTTAGGAGACATCTGATGGGTAAGAAATGGCGTCCAGATACCCGGATCGTGACAGCACCCCCCCCCCCCCCTTTAGGAGTGGCCCCAGGACACTTCTTTGGCTTTTGAGGAAACTTGGAATGGAATCTCCGGACCAAGGCAGGAGCATGGACATCAGAAGCATTGGTCCATGAACGTTCCTCAGGACCATAACCCTTCCAGTCAATAAGATATTGTAGTTGACCATAACGGTGACGTGAGTCCAGGATCTTGGCCACTTCATACTCAACGCCTCGTTGAGTTTGGACTTTCGGAGTTGGAGGAAGTGAGGAATGAAACCGATTCAAGATCAGCGGTTTCAACAGGGAAACATGGAATGTCCTGGGTATTTTTAAGAAGGGAGGCAACTGGAGTCTGTAAGCAACAGGATTGATGACTTGTTCAATCTTGAAAGGACCGATATAGCGAGGTGCAAACTTCATACTGGGAACTCTTAACCTCAAATTCTTCGTGGATAACCATACCCGATCACCCACCTTGAGAGCAGGAACTGCTCGACGCTTCTTATCCGCAAACTTCTTGTACCTGAACGATGCCTTGAGCAGAGCTGATCGTACGCTCTTCCAGATATTGGCAAACTGATGCAAGGTGATATCCACTGCGGGAACAGAAGTTGCTGGAAGCGGTTGGAACTCAGGGACTTTAGGGTGGAATCCAAAGTTAGTGAAGAATGGTGTTGAAGCAGATGAAGAATGATACTGGTTGTTATGACAGAACTCGGCCCAGGGAAGTAATTGAACCCAGTCATCTTGAGAGGAGGACACATAGATGCGGAGGAAGGCCTCCAAGTCCTGATTCACCCTCTCGGTTTGACCATTGGTCTGAGGATGGTAAGCCGTGGAAAACTTTAGCTTGACTTGGAGGACTTGACATAAACTTCGCCAGAATTTGGCTGTGAATTGAACTCCTCGATCTGAGATAATTTCTTCAGGAAGACCGTGGAGTCGGAAGATCTCTTGTATGAATACTTGAGCCAACTTGGAAGCTGACGGAAGACCGGTGAGAGGAATGAAGTGTGCCATCTTGGTGAACCGGTCAACTACCACCCAGATGGTATTGAACTTGTTGCACATGGGTAAATCTGTAATAAAATCCATCGACAAATGGGTCCAAGGTCGACGGGGAACAGATAGTGGAACCAGTTGCCCCGCAGGCGACTGGCGGGATACCTTATGTTGAGCACACTTTGGGCAAGATGCAATAAACTCCAAGACGTCCTTTTTCAGAGTTGGCCACCAATAGGACCTAGAGATAAACTCCAGGGTTTTTTGGATACCTGTATGTCCGGCAAAACGGGAAGCATGGGCCCAATGCATGAGCTTCTTCCTTAGTGTTATGCACTCCAGTGTCTGCAGGAATGTACTGGTGTTTGAACTGTTATGCAAAACAAATGGACTCACAGACAAACTGGGGAATATGACATAACGTACACAGAAGGTAATAGGGTAACAAAATACACACAAAGTGAACAGAGAAGCCCAGAGGCTAAGGAACTGGGTATCTCCCTTGTATTAGAACTGCACAGATGGAAAAAGCAAGATGTTGTGTTTTAATACATAGAGAACCCGAAATGCTGTTGCTAAGGGCAACAGCAAAACCCTAAAGGGTTACCAACGGGTGTGGCAGTAAACTCCTTGGTCAGAGATGGAATGATAGACACAAGGAGAGTCTCCACAATCCTATTTCTCACTTGCAGTGCACAGGTTTTAGCTTACTGCCACTAAACTGACCCCTGACACCTAGCACAGTGAGACAGGATTAGACAGGCAAGTCTTATAATACAGCCGCAAACTTGCTAAGTTCACAGAGTAGTAACAGAACCCCAGCAAGCTAAACGACTGACTCCAGTCTTACTGCTAGGTCTGGATTGGCAGAGTGTAATACCAAATCCCCAGGCCTATTTGCAGTAAGCAACAAACAAATACAAAGCTACACAGTACTGGCTAACTTTCATGAACTGACTAACCAACAAAGATTCAGCAGCATCTGCTTACCCTGAAAAGAGGCCTTATAAAGCAGGTGCTGTCCACGCCCCACTCAGACCTCACAGACTGTGAGCACAAAAACCAGCACCGGATCCCCTGCCGTGCACAGAGCCTATAACCACTGCACAGCAAAAGACCCGAACCGGAGTATCAGCTGCGCTCAGGTTACTCCACTAGCACTTGTCTCCCGGTTGCCATGACGACGTGGCAGCACAGGGCAGGAGACCCTAACAGTACCCCCCCTCTGACGAGGGGTCAAAGAACCCCTACCACCGGGTTTATCGGGGAACTGCGAGAAGAAAGAGCGTATCAGTCTGGGGGCATGAAGATCACAACTGCGCACCCACGACCGCTCCTCCGGGCCATACCCCTTCCAGTGCACCAAAAATGACAGCCGACCCCGAACCACCTTGGAGTCAAGAATCCTTTCAACAACAAACTCCCTCTGGCCACGTATCAGAAGAGGGGAAGGTCTTCCTCTAGAAGAAGGATTACTAATCGCCCGTTTTAAAAGGGAACAATGAAATGTTTTATTGATACCCAAAGAACGGGGCAGATCTAACTGAAATGCCACCGGATTGATAACCCTGGTGATCTTATAAGGGCCGATGAACCGGGGCCCTAACTTATGAGATGGCTGTCTCAACTTCAAATTCTTGGTAGACAACCAGACAAAGTCTCCTAATTTGAAGCTGCAGGGTCTTTTCCGCTTATCAAAAACCCTTTTGGTCACTAATGACACAGACACAAGGGCTTTCTTCACTTTCCGCCAAATACCTCTAAGGACCGAAACCACAGAGGAACCACCAGGCGTGGAGTCCAGGGGGTCAAAAGAATTGGCCTTAGGATGATGCCCATACACACAAAGGAAGGGAGAGATCCCTGTAGCAGAGTGAGCCGCGTTGTTATAGGCAAACTCCGCCATGGACAGATGAGCAACCCAGTCAGTCTGACACTTGGAGACATAACACCTGAGGAACTGCTCCAAGGACTGGTTCACCCTTTCAGTCTGCCCATTAGACTGCGGATGGTAGCCTGACGACAAGCTGACAGAAATCTGGAGATCGGAACAAAATGCCCTCCAGAATTTGGCCACACACTGGGATCCGCGGTCAGAGACCACATCAAGTGGCAACCCGTGGAGACGCACAACATGCAGCATAAATAATTCAGACAGGCGTCTGGCTGATGGCAGCCCAACCAGTGGAACGAAGTGCGCCATCTTCGAAAACCTGTCAACGACAACCCAGATGGCTGTCATCCCCGAGGATTTGGGCAAGTCCACCACAAAATCCATTGAAATGTGGGTCCATGGCTTAGATGGGATAGAGAGTGGATGTAATGGGCCAACAGGAACCCCTCTAGGAGTCTTATTTCGGGCACAGATGTCACATGCCCGAACCCACTGATCCACATCCTTAGCCACCGAGGGCCACCACACCGCCCTAGATAGCAACTCCCAAGTTCTGGCAATACCCGGGTGACCTGCCGACTTCTTGGCATGGAATTCCAGGAACACTCGCTGTCTTAACCTAGGAGGCACAAACAAAAGACCTACCGGAAGGTCTGGAGGAGCCTGCTCCTGTGCTCTAAGGACTAATGATAAGAGGTCCTGGGTAATGCCCACTTTAATACATGATGGGGAAACAATGGGCAACGGCTCCTCGGTGGTCTCCTGGATTGGAGCAAAACTCCGCGAGAGCGCATCAGCCTTGATGTTTTTTGACCCAGGGCGATATGTTATCAAAAAATTAAAGCGAGCAAAAAACAAAGCCCATCGTGCCTGCCTGGCATTGAGACGCTTCGCTGACTCTAAATATGCCAGATTCTTATGGTCAGTGAGAATTGAGACCACAAACTTAGCCCCCTCAAGCCAGTGTCTCCACTCCTCGAGTGCATCCTTAATAGCCAACAATTCCCGGTTACCCACGTCATAATTCATCTCGGCAGGCGAAAATTTACGGGAAAAGTAAGCACAGGGATGAAGGCGATTATCAGACACTCCCATCTGAGAAAGCACTGCCCCAATACCCATCTCAGAGGCATCCACCTCCACCACAAAAGGACGCTCTGGATCTGGGTGTCGCAGCACCTTGGCCGAAACAAATGCCCTTTTGAGACGGGCAAAAGCCGCTTTAGCCTCACAAGACCAGTGAGCAACATCCGCCCCTTTCTTAGTGAGTGCCACCAAGGGCGCCACTATAGACGAAAATCCAGCGATAAATCGTCTATAAAAATTCGCAAAGCCCAGGAAACGCTGAAGCGCCTTCAAACTAGTGGGCTGCACCCAATCCAGGACTGCCTGTACCTTGGAACCCTCCATTTGGAAACCTTCTGGGGAGATAATATATCCTAGAAATGCGATTTGCTGAACTTCAAATTCGCACTTCTCCAGCTTCGCCCCAAGCCGGTGGTCTCTGAGTTTCTGGAGGACTAAGCGTACATGCTTCCGATGTTCCTCCAGGGAATGGGAGAAGATTAGGATGTCATCTAAGTATACAACTAAGAATCTATCCAAATATTCCCTGAGCACATCATTCATGAAATCCTGGAAGACTGCCGGGGCATTACAGAGCCCAAAAGGCATCACCAAATATTCATAATGCCCTGAGTGGGTATTAAAGGCAGTCTTCCATTCATCCCCCTCTCTTATTCGGATTAGATTGTACGCACCGCGTAGGTCAATCTTAGAAAAAATGGTGGCAGTACGAAGCTGGTCAAACAAGACCGAAATGAGAGGCAGTGGGTATGAGTTTTTAATCGTGATACGGTTCAATTCCCTGAAGTCGATGCAGGGTCGCAACGAACCGTCCTTTTTACCCACGAAGAAGAACCCCGACCCAACTGGAGACTGTGAAGGTCTGATAAATCCCTTAGCCAAGTTCTCCTGAATGTACTCTGCCATAGCCTGAGTCTCAGGACGTGACAGGGAGTACAACCTGCTCTTGGGAAGCTTAGCATTTGGCAACAAATCAATGGCACAGTCATAGGGGCGATGGGGAGGTAGTACCTCTGCAACTTTTTTGGAGAACACGTCCGCAAAATCTGCATAACACCCTGGCAATCCTGGCAAACTTAGCTGCGAGAGCCTGACTGGAAGGCTCAAGCAACTCCTGAAACAATCAGTACCCCAACTAAGAATCTCCCCAGAGACCCAGTCAAATTGAGGATTGTGGGCCCTTAACCAGGGTAACCCCAACACCAATGGGGCAAAAGTACAGACAGTCACATAAAAGGACAATTTTTCAGAGTGTGTGGCTCCAATAAACAAAGAAATCTGGCTAGTGCAAGAGGTAATTTTACCTTGGGATAATGGTTCCCCGTTTAACCCACAAATCTCAATTTCCGATGCCAAGGGTACTAAGGGAACAGAGTGTTTCAGGGCGAATTGGCGGTCCATAAAAACCCCGTCGGCCCCACTGTCCACAAAGGCCTCAGTCTTGACAGTTTGAC
The DNA here is from genome assembly GCF_028390025.1 of Pseudophryne corroboree. Lineage (NCBI taxonomy): Eukaryota > Metazoa > Chordata > Amphibia > Anura > Myobatrachidae > Pseudophryne > Pseudophryne corroboree. The sequence goes on along the minus strand of NC_086452.1, from coordinate 290,194,332 downwards.
CGAGGATCTTCAAGGTCACCGGAATGATAAAAGTCTTCTTGGGAAATTCTGACTTCTGGCCTGACAGGATATTTCCCATCACCCTCAGGCCCTGAAGTTTTCCGGCTTTTCTGGGCATGATACTACCACATGACCTTTATTCCCACAGTACAAACACAACCCCTGCTGTCTCCTCCGCGTCTTCTCACGCGAGGAGAGGCGGGTAGCCCCAATCTGCATAGGCTCCTCAGAAAATTCCTCAGAGTCTGAGGTTCCCTTGGGAAGGAAGGAAATCTCAGTCTCCCTTTCAAGCCTACGCTCTCTCAGCCGTCTATCCACCCGGATGGATAACTGCATGAGCTGATCCAAGCTATCAGGCAAGGGATATTGTACCAGTTGGTCCTTTATCTGGTTAGAAAGACCTCTTCGGTACTGGTGTCTCAGGGCTGGGTCATTCCACTGGGTATCATGGGCCAACCTCCGAAACTCCGTACAGTAAACCTCAACTGGCCTTCGCCCTTGCTTAAGGATCGAAATCTGAGCCTCGGCTGAGGCCGTCTTGTCAGGGTCATCATACAACATGCCCAGTGCCGTAAAAAAAGCATCAACACTTTTAAGCGACGGACAGTCAGGCTGCAACCCATATGCCCAGACCTGTGGGTATCCTTGTAGCAAGGAAATCACTATGCCCACCCGCTGAATCTCCGACCCAGAAGACTGAGGCCTAAGCCGGAAGTATAGCTTGCAGCTCTCCTTGAAACAAAAGAACTGCGAGCGATCTCCAGAAAAACGATCCGGGAGATTTACTTTCGGCTCCTTAACCCCTGCAGGTGCTGCTGCTGCGGGAGCTCCACCAGCAGCCTGGGAGGTGTGCATTTTAATGGACAAATCATTAAATTGTCGAGTCAGGACCTGCACCTGATCGACCACCTGTTGCAACGTATTTTGAGGGGTATGCTCCATATTCCCACAAAATTTCAACAGGAGTATTAGGCTGCTAAATATGTTATGCACTCCAGTGTCTGCAGGAATGTACTGGTGTTTGAACTGTTATGCAAAACAAATGGACTCACAGACAAACTGGGGAATATGACATAACGTACACAGAAGGTAATAGGGTAACAAAATACACACAAAGTGAACAGAGAAGCCCAGAGGCTAAGGAACTGGGTATCTCCCTTGTATTAGAACTGCACAGATGGAAAAAGCAAGATGTTGTGTTTTAATACATAGAGAACCCGAAATGCTGTTGCTAAGGGCAACAGCAAAACCCTAAAGGGTTACCAACGGGTGTGGCAGTAAACTCCTTGGTCAGAGATGGAATGATAGACACAAGGAGAGTCTCCACAATCCTATTTCTCACTTGCAGTGCACAGGTTTTAGCTTACTGCCACTAAACTGACCCCTGACACCTAGCACAGTGAGACAGGATTAGACAGGCAAGTCTTATAATACAGCCGCAAACTTGCTAAGTTCACAGAGTAGTAACAGAACCCCAGCAAGCTAAACGACTGACTCCAGTCTTACTGCTAGGTCTGGATTGGCAGAGTGTAATACCAAATCCCCAGGCCTATTTGCAGTAAGCAACAAACAAATACAAAGCTACACAGTACTGGCTAACTTTCATGAACTGACTAACCAACAAAGATTCAGCAGCATCTGCTTACCCTGAAAAGAGGCCTTATAAAGCAGGTGCTGTCCACGCCAAAGTCAGACCTCACAGACTGTGAGCACAAAAACCAGCAGCGGATCCCCTGCCGTGCACAGAGCCTATAACCACTGCACAGCAAAAGACCCGAACCGGAGTATCAGCTGCGCTCAGGTTACTCCACTAGCACTTGTCTCCCGGTTGCCATGACGACGTGGCAGCACAGGGCAGGAGACCCTAACACTTAGCATCGGTTTCACAAAACTTTTCCCTGATGGGGGCGTAGAGTCCATCCCTACCGTGGAGAATGCCAACGGATTTATAATAGGATGCTTGTCTGAAGACTCTGACTCATTTTCTTGCTCCCATGAGCGGGAAAGGGCATCGGCCTTGCGATTCTGAGAGCCCGGACAGAACTGGAGTTTAAAGTCGAACCTGGAAAAGAAAAGTGCCCATCTGGCCTGACGAGGGTTGAGACATTGTGCGCCTTTCAGATATAAAAGGTTCTTGTGGTCTGTAAGTATGGTGATTGAATGAGAAGCTCCCTCCAACAGATACCTCCACTCTTCTAGAGCGAGCTTGATGGCTAGCAACTCCTGGTCGCCAATGGCATAGTTGCGCTCAGCTGGGGAGAACTTCCGGGAGAAGAAACTGCAAGGGTGTAAATGGCCATCTTTAGCCCTCTGAGATAACACCGCTCCTACTCCAACGGAGGAGGCATCCACCTCTAAGATGAAAGGAGAGTCGATGTCAGGCTGTTTCAGAACAGGCGCAGAGATGAACCTTTGTTTTAAAAGATGAAATGCTTGCATGGCTTCTTCAGACCACTTGGACGGGTTAGCACCCTTCTTAGTGAAAGCAGTAATAGGCGCCACAATGGTGGAAAAGTCTCGTATAAACTTTCGGTAATAGTTGGCGAACCCTAAGAACCTCTGGACCCCTTTGAGGGTTAAGGGTACCGGCCAATTTTGGATTGCTTGTAGTTTCTCAGGATCCATCTCTAGTCCGGAACCGGACACAATGTACCCTAGAAACGGAATGGATTTGACTTCAAAGACGCATTTTTCTAATTTGCAATAGAGATGATTGACACGGAGACGGGACAGAACCTCTTTAACCCAAAAACGATGTTCCTCTAAATCGTTGGCAAAAATGAGGATATCGTCTAGATAGACCACGACATGACGGTATAGAATGTCTCTGAAGATCTCATTGACAAAATACTGGAAGACAGCTGGAGCATTGCTCAATCCGAAGGGCATGACGAGGTACTCATAATGTCCGTCACGGGTGTTAAAGGCGGTCTTCCACTCGTCACCCTCACGGATCCGGATGAGATTGTATGCACCTCTCAAGTCCAGCTTTGTAAAGATGGTAGCTCCGCTAACTCTGTCAAAGAGCTCAGTAATCAGGGGTAAAGGATAACGGTTCTTGATGGTAATGTCGTTCAAACCTCTGTAGTCGATGCACGGCCGCAGACCACCATCTTTCTTTTTTACAAAAAAGAAGCCTGCGCCGGCTGGAGAAGAAGAAGGTCGAATGAACCCCTTTGCTAGGTTCTCTTTAATATATTCCTCCATAGAATGCGTCTCAGGCAGAGACAACGGATAAGTTCGGCCTCGAGGTGGAACCTTCCCTGGAACGAGATCAATCGGGCAGTCCCATTCTCTATGAGGAGGAAGGATATCAGCAGAAGCTTTACTGAACACATCCGTGAAATCTTGATATGGAGGAGGTGGAACATCAGACGACCTGGGGGAGGAAGAACAGACAGGCAATACTTTAAACAAACATGTCTCAGCACAGGAGGAACCCCATGCCAGGATTTGCGTAGTCGTCCAATCAATTGTAGGATTGTGAAGACGGAGCCATGGAAGGCCCAGGACCACAGGATGTGTGGCTCTTGGAATCACTAAAAAAGAAATAAGTTCGGAATGAAGAACTCCCACTCTCAGACGAACTGGTAGAGTCCTTAAAGAAATAACTGCATCAAAAATTTTGCTGCCATCCACGGCAGTTAAAGAAATGGACAAAGGAAGTCTCTCGGTGGGTAGGGACCACCGTTTAACATAGGCTTCGGTAATAAAGTTCCCAGCTGCTCCGGAATCAAGGAGGGCAATGACGTTCCGATAACGTTGAGCAACTTGAAGCGAGACTGGGAGATTACAATCTTGAGGAGATGGAGAGGAGATCATTACTCCTAGCCGGCCCTCTCCTTGGCGAGCTAGGATTTGGAGTTTTCCGGACGTTTGGGACAGGCATTAATGGTGTGAGACGGAGCTGCACAATAGAGACAGAGAGACTCGGAGAGACGTCTTCGGCGCTCAGCAGGAGTTATACGGGAACGGCCAAGTTGCATGGGCTCATCTTTAGATGGTGACAGTTGACGAGGAGGAGGAGCAGAAGATTTTGGAGCAGATGATCTGCCACGCTCAGTTGCTCTCTCTCTGAAACGTAAATCAACTTTCGTGCAGAGTGAGATTAGCTCATCTAACTTAGAAGGTAAGTCTCTGGTAGCTAACTCATCTTTAATACGCTCAGATAAGCCATGCCAGAATGCAGCATACAGGGCCTCGTCGTTCCATGCCAGTTCGGATGCCAGGATCTGGAACTGTATCAGATATTGTCCTACAGTATGTGACCCCTGGCGTAAACAGAGAATCTCGGATGAAGCTGAGGTTACCCGGCCTGGCTCGTCGAAGATGCGCCTGAATGTTGACACGAAGGCAGTGTAGGAAGATAGCAGGGTGTCGGACCTCTCCCATAACGGTGATGCCCAATCAAGGGCTGAGCCACTGAGAAGAGAAATAATGTAGGCAATTTTTGTACGGTCACTGGGAAAATTTCCAGGTTGTAGCTCAAACTGAATCTCACACTGGTTGAGAAATCCCCTGCAGAATCTTGGAGATCCGTCAAATTTTGCTGGCGTTGGAAGATGAAGACGTGGAGCAGAAATGGGTAAGGTGGGTGGGGTTATAGCTGGAGTCACTGTGGTTGATGCACCAGACGCGCCTGATCCACGGAGAGTTGTCTGAATCCCATCCAGCCGAGTAGAGAGATCCTGGAGACAGCGGATGATGTGGCCCTGTGCAGCCTCCTGATGTTCTAGTCGGGCTGCCAGTTCTTGCATCGGCCTGGCCGCTTGATCCTGGTCTCCGGCTGGATTCATTAGGTCAGTGCTTACTGTCACAACTGAGGGCCTGAGCTGACGGGAGGCAGCCTCAGTTGTAGGGGCTGAGATGTACCGGAACCTGGGAGGTTGTATCAGACCCCTGGACATGTAAGTAACATGAATAATAACTGCCCGAAGGCGTGACCACGACAACTTGGATAAAAGTCAATGATGTTTATTATGACAACTCCGCAACACAGCAGCAGTAAAAGAAAACGTAAAAGTCAGCAAAGAATAAATACAGTTCCTGGGTACTACAGGATGGCAGGAGCCACAGGGCACTGGTAGTGTGAGATAGTTCTTATAATCTTCTAGATGGAAAGTCCTTACCAGGCCCGACTGTAGCAATGGAGATAACCCAGGATTGTGCCAGCTGGTGTTCCAGGAAAAGCTGGGTTGCTGAAGATAAAACGGCTGCTGTGGATACTGGCTGGAACCAGACTGTTGTTAGCACGGAGTGGATACTGGCTGGAACCAGTTAAATAATAAATGAACTTGGGAGCGATGAAATATGAACTGAAATGTAGAACTTGAGAGCGGAGAAATAATAATACCGGTGGAGAGTGGTAAAGTGTAGAAAGGACACCGGCCCTTTAAGAGAAGCTGTACTCTGCTGGAAGCTGAGCTGGAAGCAGGTAATGTTGTAGCTGGAAACAGATGAATCCACAATGGATTGGAGAGTCAGGCTACACCGCAGGTGGAATGCTGGTGCGGGTCTCTATGGTGGAAGTCTTGAGACAGGAGCTGGAACCTGGAAGACAATCACAGGAGAGAGACAAACAGGAACTAGGTTTGACAACCAAAGCACTGACGCCTTCCTTGCTCAGGCACAGTGTATTTATACCTGCAGCAAGGAAGGGATTGGCTAGGCAATTATGCAGATTATCAATACTGAGAACAGATTGGTGGAAATGATCAGCTGACAGAATCCAAGATGGCTGCGCCCATGCAGACACTTGGAGGGAAGTTTGGTTTGTAATCCATGTGGTAATGAAAACAGTAATGGCGGCGCCGGCCACCGGAGACAGGAGGCGCCAGGCTGACAGATGCACATCCAACCACGCGGACACAGCGGAGGCCGCGGCTGACGTAATCGCCACTCAGACACTCTGCATGCAGAAGTTCAGGGACGGCGACGGAGGCCGCGGGAGACGCCATGCCAGGTGTAATATGGCGTTTACTGTGACAGCGTCCCAGAGTGACAGGAGAGGATACAGGAATGTACACATCAGGATAACAGATGGGATCCGGTCCTGGAGCGCTGAGCCAGCCTTAGGAGACATCTGATGGGTAAGAAATGGCGTCCAGATACCCGGATCGTGACACACACCCAGCGTTCGCCCAGACACTCCTCCGTTTCTCCAGCCACTCCCGCGTTTTTCCCAGAAACGGTAGCGTTTTTCCGTACACACCCATAAAACGGCCAGTTTCCGCCCAGTAACACCCACTTCCTGTCAATCACACTACGATCACCAGAACGATGAAAAAGCCGTGAGTAAAATTCCTAACTGCATAGCAAATTTACTTGGCGCAGTCGCACTGCGGACATTGCGCATGCGCACTAAGCGGAAAATCGCTGCGATGCGAAAAAAAATACAGAGCGAACAACTCGGAATGACCACCTATGCTGTGTGTGTCTGAGTTGAGTTTACAAGGCTTCCGCAGCGGCTTCAGGCGTGCTTGTTTCCCCTCAGCTCCCCTCAGAGAGAGCAGCAGTGCAGCGGCGTCCTTTGATCCTCCCGCGGTGCTTCTACAGTGGGATCACTCTTCAGAAATGCAGGCGCAAGATAGCGCCAGGCACCGGGAGCTGCCGCGTCTTCACGAGCCGTCTGGCTCGACTTCAGCGGTGAGTATTTGCAGGGGCCCGGTGACTATGTCAGCCCTTCCCTGCAATATCCCGGACACAGCACTTCACTCAGTAGTGAAGCTCCAGCGCTGGAAGGGTCTGTAAGCGGCGATCAACCACTGAGACCCGGGAGCCCTTGTTAAAATATATCCGCTACACAGGGTCCGCCCACCGGAAGTCGATTGGGTTGTTTAAAAAAAAAAAAAACTTGTGCAATCTATGAGGGTAAGTCAGACCTGATTGCAGATGTGTGAAAAAACACACATCTTTGAATATTTTCTCTGACATGCGGGGGGATGCCCAGCACAGGGCAAGTCCACCCTGCATACTGGGTCCTGCCCCCCACCTCACATACATGCAAAAGCATTGCACAGTAGCGATGCTTTCATATGGTTCGATTAGCCCTCTATCTACGCAGCCTAGCTGCCTGCCATGTTTTGGGTCGCAGCGGCTGCATCTGAAGTCATGCAGGCGTCATGACCCGTCCCAGCAATGGTCCGGACACGCCTGCATTGTCTGGACTGCACCCCTTAAATGGAGCGTTGACTTACACAAAATGTGGTGTCGACGCCCCGTTCCATCCGCCTCCAGGTCTTAAACTGCGTTCTGCAGTACTGGCGTACACCCATGCACAGATGAGCAAAAATCACTTTATAGCAATTTTCACTCATCAGCGACAGGGTCTAAATTAGGCCCTATGTGTGCTGTTACCCAACTGTGTTCATGTAAACCAAAGTGTTGTGACTCCCTGCTGCTTGAGTTGTCATTTGGATAAAAATATTAAAACAGAACAAATACAAACCAAAAAAATAAAAAATACTAAAGTTCTTTTGTCTGTACAATCTGTGTGCACTGTACCCCACTGCGATTTTTTTTATGTAAACCAAAACATTGTGACTCCCCGCTGCTTGAGTTGTCATTTAGAAAAAATATTAAAAAAACAAATGATAAAAAGAAAAAAATAACTCCTGCTGACTCCAGGCCAGAGGGAAACCCTTGTGGGCAGGATCATAGTTAATGAATTTATTCCACTATCTCTAAATTACCTCATGGTAAATCTCCGGGTCCAGATGGCCTTTTGGGAGATTATTATTGCATACAACAAACACACATTGCTCCTACTTTGTTAGAGTTGTTCTAGGCCATACACGAAAAAAGTTCAGGTCTCCTCACCACAACACAAATGGGATTTGTACATGTTCGGCATGCAGTCAAGGCTACTCGTACGGCATTGGCTGCAATGGCAGCGTCTCAAATTTCATGTACAGTTTCGAGCATGCTCTTAAGCCTTGACGCTTTCATATGGTCCTGTGGCCACATTTGTTTACAGTATTACAAAAAAGAGGTTTTGAATCTGAATTCATTAATTAAATACATTATATCTACCATGAACCCTCTGCCTCTCTTTTAATAAATGCGATCAGAGGACCACAAATTTATTTGGAGAGGGGCACCCGTCAGTGATGCCCCCTATCACCACTATTATTTAATCTAGCTCTCGATACATTACTTCGAACACTACAAGAATGGTCAGCCTTCCAAGGAATAAAAGTGGGCAGACAAGAAATTAAATTATCTGCGTTTGCTGATGATATCCTTCTCTATATATCCAATCCTGAACATTCTCTCCAATATATATTGGAAAAGATTCACATGTTTGGATGTATCTCAGGCTTTAACATTAACATGGACAAATCGAAAGCAATGTTGCTATGTGGTACTAATATCTGTCCGCACTGGACCACACACTTCCCGTTACAATGGGTATCGACACATATTTCATATTTAGGAATTATGGTGCCACGACATATATCGGATTTGTACATGCCTAATGTGAGCAAAGCAAAAAATACCCTAACTAACACTGTTAGGGGATGGGAACGCTTACCACTGTCCTACCTAGCCATTCTACTTAAAATGGTAGCTATTCCCCGCCTACTCTATCCGCTACAAACGCTCCCTGTTTTATTGACAAAAGCAGATACACAATCAATTAATAAACGCCTTAAAATTTTTATTTGGAAAGGTGGCCATGCACATATAGCATTGCATAAGCTTGCCCAGCCCAAATCAAATGGCGGGATTAATTTCCCTGATGTTGAGGTTTACAACCAAGCAGCTCTTTTACGGCATTTGAGAGATTGGTTACAAAAAACTTTGACTTACACAAACACACCTCTGGAACAAAATTTCATGCCGGACATAGACTTAAAGTGTTTTCTTCACCAACATGACCAGGAAATCCCACACCATATTAAATCAAACCCGCTCCTGTGGACCACCAGGAGAATATGGCACATTTTGCGCCACAATGCGAAACTGAACCAATATCATTCCCTACATTTACCCTTAATCCAAAATCCTGAATTTCTTGGATGGCATGGCTACTGACCCCTTAACCATGTGGTGGTTGGCAGGGATAAACACGATTCATTCATTGGTCTCCATAGACGACCACAGCATGCTAACCATCCCGCAAAATATGCCATGGTTAATCCGTATCCCTTGCCAGAGGCGTCGGAACGGGGGGGGGGGGGGGCCGCCGATATTCAAGAGGAGCGATGTGCGGTCAGCTGAAAGACCGCACATCACAACCTCCGCTCCGTGCAGGGACTGAACAGCAGCAGGATATGGCTGTGTTCAGCCCCTCCTGCTCCCAGGCTCAGTTCAACAGCGCTGCCGGTTTCCCCCCCTTACCAGGGCCGGCTCACGACCCAGAGAAGTGCCGCGATTCACGGGTGATTAGGGTGTGTGGCCTAATGGAGAGAAGTGCCTGCTGTCCCTGCATTGCAGAGACCTGTGGCTGGGTTGTCACAGGTAAGAGGCTATCCAGCCTCTCTCCACCCCTCTCCAATGGCAAATGTAGGATTTGTAAGGGGGGTCCAGGGGTCCATATCCTGTGTACATAACATTAAAATAAATATTATATATATATATATATATATATATATATATATAATTTTATTTTTTTTGTTTACCAGCTCTCCTAATAGGTATATAAACTGCTCCGGGTGCCCGCACTGCCATACACAATAGTGTTAGCTTCCTACAACCTTATCTCTGTGCTGCACTCCTGGATAATAAAACATCACTCAGGCACCAGTTTCAGCGTTATCAACATTTCATGGTCTACACCATTTCATCAGGATATAGTCCAGGAGTGCGGCACAGAGACAAGTTTTTATATAGAGACCGCTGCCCTCTGTCTCCTCCTCTGCTGCATTTCAGCTGCCCCCAGTCTCCTCTGCACCTCCGCCAACTCTTACAGACTCCTCCTCCGCATCATCGCCAATCCACCGCAGACCACAGCCTCCTCCGCACCACTGCTGCTCAATAGGTAATTTTACTCTGCTGCCTTTCTCTTTGCCTATGTCCCTGCTGTCACTCTCCCTGTCCGTATTTCCCTTTTCCTGACCCTCTGTCACTCTCCCTAAATTTCGGCTCATACTGTGTGGTATAATGTGAATTTCGACTCATACCGTGTGCTGTAATGTGAATTTCAGCTCATACCGTGTGCTATAATGTGAATTTCGGCTCATACCGTGTGCTGTAATGTGAATTTCGGCTCATTCTGTGTGCTATAATGTAAATTCCGGCTCATTCTATGTGGTAGAATGTAAATTTCGGCTCATACCATTGGCTATAATTTGAATTTCGGCTCATACTGTGTGCTATAATGTGAGTTTTGGCTCATTCTGTGTGCTATAATGTAAATTTCAGCTCATACCGTGTGCTATAATGTGAAAGGGGCACCAGTACTAGACAGTATATGGGTTACTACTATTGTGAAGCATAATGTGTATAAGGGGTATATGGTGTGGTAAACTACAGTGAAGGGTACGTCCCCTTTTGAGTGACCAGGCCCCTTTTCCACAGCATAGTTACCGCCTTCACTTTTCCATACCCCCACTGCTTCCTGGGGATCCCGGGGACCAGCCTCACCTACACAATGGTGCTTGCTGGTGCAATACTGCAGTCCCAGGCGCCTCCTTCCCCCCATCGCAGCACCTCCGTCAGTGGGATTCCTGGCCACCATCTACATGGTGCGGCCTCCTCCCCACCGTGGTGCTGCCTCCTTTTCGTCCCCATAGTATTGCCGCCTCCTCCCTGGTGGTTCCGCCCCCAGGGGCGCCAAATAGAAAATTTATCTTGCCCCCCCCAACCTATAAATGTTCTGACACCCCTGTCCCTTGCCATTTCTACAAACGGGATTCTATGTAAGACATGTCCTTACACATTTCACGGAAGGGGATTGGAACAATTCGCTGGACAGCCTCTTGTCATACCCAATACCTAATCATAAAGCCATATCTATACATTACACATTTCTAAGAACAATATTGGATAATGCTACAATAACAGACGGCATGTCTAAATGGCTGACCCTCTTTCCTAGACTAACTACACCCATACTAGAAAAAACCTTGCTATAATCACAAAAGGTTTTGTCGGCCAGCATGTGCACAGAATTGTTTTTAAATGTGTATCACAATACTTATTTATCCCCACTGCAACGTATCCAAATGGGAACATCAGAGACCCATTTGTGCTCAAAATGCCATCAGAGTGAGGCAGATACATATCACTGCTTGTGGGTGTGCCCCATTATACAATACTTTTGGCATTTCATCAGACGTTATGCTGAAGCTAAACTAATAACTTATGTACCATTAACCCCTGAATGGGCAATATTAGAAATAATTGACCCAAATCTTCAGATGCCATCATAGTGTAAAAAACAGCTGGTAAAAAAACGATACTTCAAGGTTGGATAGATAACACACCTCCACAGATACCATTATTTTTGACTAAATTACATCACCTGTTTCGGGTGGAGGCAATTGTGGACAATATTTAAACAAGTGAATCATTTTTTCATGTTATGGGATTCATGTATCTCTAGTCTCCCCCTTAACACACAACAACAAATTCACCACAGTCTGAGGAACACCACGTGGTACTTAACTAGGTTGGCGGCACAAGATCTGCATATATCTTTGGTTTGAGAGTTAGGGGGAACAATTGGCAGCTCCCTTCAAGGCTATTGTATTAATCAAAAAGAAATAGAGGAATGTAATTAATGGACATTTACTGTGTTTTACAAAAAGTATTTTTATTATTTACTACAAGAACTTGCCATGCACTGTTCAGATATGGGGGGTAATTCCAAGTTGATCGCAGCAGGAAATTTTTTAGCAGTTGGGCAAAACCATGTGCACTGCAGGGGGGGGCAGATATAACATGTGCAGAAAGAGTTAGATTTGGGTGGGTTATTTTGTTTCTGTGCAGTGTAAATACTGGCTGCTTTATTTTTACACTGCAATTTAGATTGCAGATTGAACTCACCACACCCAAATCTAACTCTCTCTGCACATGTTATATCTGCCTCCCCTGCAGTGCACATGGTTTTGCCCAACTGCTAGAAAATTTCCTGCTGCGATCAACTTGGAATTACCCCCATGGAGCCTAATTCAGAGTTGATTGCAGCAGCAAATTTGTTAGCAGTTGGGCAAAACCATGTGCACTGCAGGGATGGCAGATATAACATGTGCAGAGAGAGTTAGATTTGGGTGGGGTGTGTTCAAACTGAAATCTAAATTGCAGTGTTAAAATCTAGCAGCCAGTATTTACACTGCACAGAAACAATATACAGTAACTCACCCAAATCTAACTCTCTCTGCAAATGTTATATCTGCCACACCTGCAGTGCACATGGTTTTGCCCAACTGCTAACAAATTTGCTGCTGCGATCAACTCTGAATTACCCCCATGGTCTCTTTATTCACAAATGTGATTATTATCAAAGTGCTTTCGTTAGCTCGCAAGAGCAGGGACTTCTTTCCTCATGTGCCATTCCCTATCTTATACTCCATACTCCCTTTAATGGCACCGAAACCCTGGTTTTCTATACCTGTCCTATATTGTCTTAAACTGTTAGTGCTGTTTTCTTATTTGCTCATTTGATTATGTACTATGTAATGGGCACTGCTGATACCTTGTGGCGCCTTATAAATAAAGGATAATAATATAATGTACAATCAATGATGTCTCAATAAAAATTGTTTAAAAAAATACTTCTTTTGTTTGTACAATCTGTGTAGCTGTACCCAACTGCAACTTTGTTCATGTAAACCAACCCATTGTGACTCGCAGCTGCTTGAGTTAACATTTGAAAAAAAATTGATAAAAACAATAAAAAATTGTTATTTTGTTTGTACAATCTGTGTGCACTGTACCCCATTGCAATTTTGTTTATGTAAACCAAATTGTTATGACTCCCCACTCCTTGAGTTGTCATTTTGAAGAAAAAAAGTAGTTATTTTGTTTGTACAATCTGTGTATGGTACACCCCACTACGACTTTGTACATGTAAACCAAAGCCATTGTGACGCCCCGCTGCATGAGTTGTAGTTTGGAAAAACTATTGAAAAATATCAAAAAAGAAACAATTGTTCTTTGTTTGTACAATCTGTGTATGCTAAACCCCACTACTACTTTGTACATGTAAACCAAAGCCATTGTGACGCCCCGCTGCATGAGTTGTAGTTTGGAAAAACTATTGAAAAAATACCAAAAAAGAAACAATTGTTCTTTGTTTGTACAATCTGTGTATGCTAAACCCCACTACTACTTTGTACATGTAAACCAAAGCCATTGTGACACCCCGCTGCATGAGTTGTAGTTTGGAAAAACTATTGAAAAAATACCAAAAAAGAAACAATTGTTCTTTGTTTGTACAATCTGTGTATGCTAAACTTTGTACATGTAAACCAAAGCATTGTGGCTCCCCACTCCTTGTCGCTTGGAAAATAAAGATTTTTTTTTTATTGTACAATCTGTGTGTACTGTACCCAACTGCAACTTTGTTCATGTAAACCAAAGTGTTGTGACTCCTTGCTGCTTTAGTTTTCATTTGGAAAATATATTGAAAATCTATTATAAACAAATAAAATAAAAATTAGTTCTTTATTTTGTACAATCTGTGTACACTTAACCCCACTACGACTTTGTACATGTAAACCAAAGCGTTGTGACTCCCCACTGCTTGAGTTGTTATTTGGATAATAAAAATAAAAAAAGAGAAAAAAAATGTTCTTTTGTTAGTACAGCCTGTGTGCACTGTACCCAAATGCAACTTTTTCATGGAAACCAAAGTGTTGTGACTCCTTGCTGCTTGCGTTTTCATTTAGAAAAAATATTGAAAATCTATAAAAAATAAAAAATATTTATTTTGTTTGTACAGTCTGTGTGTGCTGTACCCAACTGCAACTTTGTTCATATAAACCAAAGCATTTTGACTCCCCACTGCTTGACTTTTTGGATATATTTTTTTGAAAAACCTCTTACAAAAAAATAAAATATAGTTCTTTTGTTTGTACAAACCCCATTGTGACTTTGTTCATGTAAAACAAAGCATAGTGACTTCCTTCTTCTTGAGTTGTTTGGAAAAAATATGAAAATAAAATAAAAATAGTTTTTTGTTTGTAAAATCTGTGTGCACTGTCACCTACTATCGTTTTTGTTAATGTAAACTAAAGCATTGTGATTCCCCACTGTTTAAGTTGTCGTGTGTTTGTTTTTTTTTTAAATTCCAAATATAATTCTTTTGTTTGTAAAGTCTAGGTGCACTGTACCCAACTGCAACTGTGTTCATGTAAACCAAAGCATTGTGGTTCCCCTCTGCTTGAGTAGTCTTTTGGAAAAATATAGATTTTTTTTTATCTTTTGTTTGTACACACTACTGCTTGAGTTGTTTTGAAAAAAAAAAAATGAAATAAAAGAAATAGTTTTTTGTTTGTAAAATCTGTGTTCGCTGTACACCACTGCAACTTTGTCCATCTAAACCAAAGTGTTGGGACTCCCTACTGCTTGAGTTGTCATTTGGAAAAAATATTTATTTTGTTTGTACAATCTGCACTGTACCCTACTGCAACAATGTTCATGTAAAGCAATGCGTGAAAAAATGTGAAACCCCCCCCCAACAGTTCCTTTATTTGAGCAATCTGTGTGTGCTGTATCCCATTGTGACTAAGCATTGTGACTCCCCACTACTTGACTTGTTGTATGGAAATATATTGAAAAAACAAAAAGCAGAAAAAAATGCAAATAGTTTTTCGTATGATTTTGGGGGAAAAATACTGAAAAAAATACAACAAAAAATGTTTTTTTTGTACAATCTGTGTGCACTGTACCCCACTGCAACTTTGCTCATGTAAACCAAACCATTGTGACTCGCCGCTGATTGAGCTAACATTTGGGGAAAAATATTAATAAAAAACAATAAAAAATAGTTATTTTGTTTGCACAATTTGTGTGCACTGTACCCCAATGCAACTTTGGGTTGCAAATCATTGTGACTCCTTGAGTTGTCATTTGGAAACAAATATTGAAGAAAAACAGTACAATCTGTGTATGCTACACCCCACTATGACTATATACATGTAAACCAATGCGTTGTGATGCCCCACTGCTTGAGTTGTAGTTTGGAAAAACTATTGAAAAAATAACAAAAAATTAAAAATTAGTTATTTTGTGGGGCTAATTCAGACCTGATCACAGCAGCAAATTTGTTCTCTAATAGGCAAAACCATGTGCACTGCAGGGGTGGCAGATATAACATGTACAGAGAGAGTTAGACTTGAGTGGGTTATATTGTTTTTGTGCAGGGTAAATACTGGCTGGTTTATTTTTACACTGCAAACTAGATTTCAGTATGAACACACCCTACCCAAATGTAACTCTTTCTGCACATTATACCTGCAGCCGGGCGCAGGCATATGTATTGTGACTAGTTTTTTTGCACTATATACCACACGGAGGATAGATGAGCATGGCTACATCTATATGTTTTGTATTTTTGATTGTAACATTGTATATTGTGTTTTTAAGCTGTTTGTTACAGAACTCCAGCACAATCTACTTAAGACCCCTAGACCCACTGTGAGGGTCTTCTGCCTACAACATCTGCCATTGTTCCCGTAGTGTATGATACAAACACCAGTACTTAGGATGCCACCATGTCTTAAACCTCTGGCAGTAGGGATTTACACAATTGGCTGTAGACTGCTGGACTGGAGGCTGGAGTAATATACAAAGAAGGTCAGACCAGAACATGAAGAATGAGGGTAATATGGAAGCCAGGAACTCAGTAGGTGTGGGTGAGACATGGCCTTATTCAGAGATGGATGCAGCCACTATGTTTGCATGCAGTTGCTGTGTTTGCATGCAGCAGCTGCGTCCATAGAGTCTGCGCATCTGCACTGGCCATAGTGTGCATGCACAACACTTCACTATGCGATTGCATCCCGGAAGGATGCAATCGCATGGTGATTGACAGACGACAGGAATCCAGGAGCAGCAACACGGCGTTGGGAAAGAGGAGATCGGGAAACTCAGGCGTGTCATGGCCATTTTCGGGGCCAGCGATGTCACCTGCATTTCCTGTGTGTGGAAACATGGCGGCAGTGCCCTGCCTACGCAGCCATGGGTCAACCTCTATTCGATGCGATCAAAATTCAACTGCAGTCCCATTGCGGGGGCAGTGCCACACATGCTGGGTGGCCCTGCCTCATACTGGGTGACCCCCAGCATGTGAGTATATGATCACAGATTTTGCTGTGAGAGCAAAATCTGTAACCAACTATGAATAGCCCCTACAGTGAGTTGGAATGAAGCATTGTGAGGATGGTCTCAGCCTCATCGGCTTATCACAGGATATACACTGAAGGCAAACAAGAGGTTAATAGCACAGGCACAAACATGGTACAGACTGGACAAGGAAACAAAGGCTTTAGGTGGGCAGAGTATCCACTAGACAGGCATGTACAGAAACCTGGGACATGGACCAGCATCTTACAAACTAGAATCAGCATGGCTTACTGGTCCAATCTTGTGTTCTGTTATCCTTAGAATATAGATAACAAAAAGACAAAGAAAATATATGGTGTGATATCGTCTGAATCCAATTTCCTTCATCAGGGGTGAAGAATTTCTATAGAGGGCACTAATGTTATACCGTACTCACAAAAAAATGCAGTAGGTTCCTCCTATAAAGGTATCTTTTTTACTTCCCTCTCTGTCATTACTTTCTATAGGTTCACCGTGTGATGTGTAAGAAGAGAGAGTGGGCGTACCCAACTTACAGCTTTAAATGTTTGGATGTACACATAAAGGTATCTTTATGATGATTGTGTTTCTCCAGATCACAGCACTATACTTGAGAAAAGGCGTTCCTGCCTGAAATGCATTGGTGAACGCTGAGCCGGATTCCAGAGACTTTGGAGCGGTGACGTCATCTGCCTAGTGCCGGCGGGCACACGAGCAGAGAAGACACTGCACAGAAACCAGCCGGAGTAAGAAGGAGAGCGAAAAGATCATTGCAAGTATCTCAAGGAAAATAAGGGATCTGGAGAAACACAAGTGAGTATGGTACGACATTAGCACCCTCTATATAAATTCTTCACCCCTGATAAAGAAAATTGGGTTCAGACGACATCACACCAAATATTTTCTTTGTCTTTTTGTTATCTATATTCTGAGGATAACATCACAGAGAACACAAGATTGGGAGAAATACAGCGACCATAAAGATCCCTTTACGTCCAGATCTCAACTGTTGTAGCTGTAAATTGGGTATGCCCATCCGTTTGATTTATATATCACGTGGTGATCCGATAGAAGGTGGCCCCATTGAGAAAGTGGTCACAGAGAGGAAAGTAAAAAGAAACCTTTTTGGGAGGAACCTGCTTCACTTTATTGTGAGTACAGCACGACATTCCTTCGTTGACATTTACACCATCCATAGAGTTCCCTCACCCCTGAGAAAGAAATCGGGACTATACAATATTACACTATATATATTTTCTTTTGTTTCTCGTTACATATACTCTGAGGAAAACACCACATGAATAATCATACCCAAGGAGGAAGAATTTCCCAAGACTACCATCATATGAATCTACTTACAGAGACTTATGAACTTTACTATGGTTGATGGTGGTAAAAAAGTGATTGTTCACACCGTTTAATATTGTTGTTTAAGGAGTGAGCGCATTTATAAGTTATGCCCAGAGGAATTTTTGTGGTACCTCCTAATGACTAACTGTGCAGCTGCTGTGCTGCACGTCTTCCATGGACCTGGCTGACAGTGGAGGTGGCCCCAGGATCCCCTTCAGCTGCCTGGTGTCCCAGGTGCTTAGCAACCTTTGGGGATCACCGGGCAGAAGTGACATGACATTTCAGTCACCTAGCGATGTCTGGGACCTGTGGGAGATATGAACTGTGGTGGCAGCTCGTAACACTTTAACTATAATGTCATCAGACTGAGGACCACCTTCTGGCCAGATGGTGTCTGCCCAAGGTGATAGACACATAAAGAAAGAACAGTTTTTGTATTATTATCCTCTATGAGGGTCATTCCAAGTTTATCTCTAGCTGCATTCGTTCGCTGTGCAGTGATGAGGCAAAAAAAGGCACTTCTGCGCATGCGGCGCAATGCGCACAAGCGACGCACTATTACAACGGCCGAAGTAGTTTCACACAGGGTCTAGTGAAGCTTTTCAGTGGCACTGCTGACCGCAGAGTGATTGGCAGGAAGTGGGAGTTTCTGGATGTCAACTGACCGTTTCAGGGAGTGTTCATAAAAACGCAGGCGTGCCAGGAAAAACGCAGGCACAGCTGGGCAAACGCAGGGCGTGTTTGTGACTTCAAAACAGGAACTAAATAGTCTGAAGTTATCGCAAGCGCTGAGTAGGTTTAGAGCTACTCAGAAACGGCACAAAAAAACTTTGTAGCCGCTCTACGATTATTTCGTTCGCACTTCTGCTAAGCTAATATACACTCCCAGTGCGTGGCGGCATAGCATTTGCACGGCTGCTAAAAACAGCCAGCGAGCGAACAACTCGGAATGACCCCCTATGTCAGTGGTTCCCAACCTCGGTCTTCAAGTACCCCCAACATTTGATGTTTTCCAGGCCACCTAGCAGTTGGACAGGTGTATTCATTACTCACTGACACATTTTAAAAGACCCACAGGTGGAGCAAATTATCTCACTTGCAGTCCTGTGAGGAGACCAGGAAAACATGAACTGTTGGGGGTACTTGAGGACCAAGGTTGGGAATCGCTACTCTATGTGGTCAACTGCCGTCTCCTCTGTATTATTTTTGGCCAGTGTTTTTTTGCGGGGGAGTGAGGGGGGGGGGGGGAGTTTAACTTTTATTGCAACAATCTTGTAAAGATTGTCTTCAAGGCAGACATATAGATGTGCTCAAATATTTTTTATTTTTTTTGCCCAGTCAATTTTCACTTTTGGTTGCTTGCATTTTGGTTTTATAAACCCGAAGATATTTTTTAAGATCCCATGGGCTCCCTCCCAGGGGACATACTCTGCAGCAATAAGTTACATAGCCCCTTTGCCCCTGGAGACAGAAAGCCTGGCTACACCCCTGGACCTCAAAAGTATTCACATGCCAAACCCACATGCAGCAAGGATCACCCCTGTTGGAGATAGACTCCGTATATCAACGTCCTTCGGTCGTCTGTTTAATACCCTTGAACATCAGTCAATGGTTCTGTACTTAGCAGCCGGCTGGAGACCAGAAATAATGAGACAACACACATGAGATATGTAGAAGCTCAGCAAGTCATTTCTGATCTGACTCGTTGCTTTAGGAGCCATTATTTATACACAAATGAATAAAGGAATAAAGGTATGGCAGTGTGTTAGCCAATCAAAGTACACAGAGTGCAAAGATAAACAATGATTTAAGAAATTATAGCATTCCTGTATATATTCTTATCACTGTTTGCTCATTAATTTAATGAGAAGGCCTTTCTCTTATCGCCATCTGGACATTAATCTTGAAAGCCTTCTTTCCATTGTCACCTGTACATTCCAAAACATACTCCTTTAATGTTCTCATCACACAATTAAAGTCTGAGCCTGGGCATTAACTAAATGTACTTGTGACTGCAGCTGGAGAAATCATATTGCTCTTAACAAAATAGTTTCTCACAGAAATATCTATGTAATTCATTTAAGGAAATTACATATACTAGTGGCTATGTTCATTGATTATTGCAATGAACATTCTAATCAATACCAAATTATGAGACATAGAATCACATCCTACTTATTGGGTTGAAACTTATTTTATAGCATTATGCGTGCTTTTAGTTATTAAATACAAAAGCTTACAACAGTTATAAAGATGATTTTATATTTAAAACTGTTCAAATTCCTTTAAAATGCTTTAAGGTCATTTTTCTGGGCATCTTGCCAATATCTGGGAATCTTGCCAAAAAACTCCTTTAATCTGCAGGTGTGAATTCTTTTAGGCTTATTAGCCTAACAAGCTAATAGGGAGTTGCTGCCCTTTTAGATTATCATTTTTAACAAACTACTGCTTCTTTATGAATAAGTTTCGTTTATGAAAGTACAAAAATTCACTTAATAAAAAGAGGTAGGGGTAGGTAGGATTAATAACCCATATATGCATCTGAGCTGATCCTTGACCATTATCAATATGTTGGAGTGCATATTTCTTATACAGGTTGCTAGGGCTAAGGGTCTCATGCAGATAACAGATAAATGTCAGCATTACTTATAAACCTATAAAAAAAAGCTTGAAATACATCTAGAATGGCTACCATTAAACAAAATGGCTGATAGTTGCTTTAGCATAATGCTGTCTCTGTCACCCCTAATCCAACAAACTTGTCCCTTCAGCTGCAGACTTTGCCACTTTGGTCTGTCAGTTCCATAAAACTGGATGCATTTTCATAAAAGTAGATGTATGCTGTCTTCTGGAGTCGGTAGCTCCCATCTGCCACTGCCGCTTGGGGCCACAGCACTCATTAGAGGGTCCCGATCCGCCTGTGGCTCCAGGAAGTGTCTTCTGGAGCTGGCAGCTCCTGCCTGCCGCTGCTCACCGCCACCGGAGCTTGGGATGTGGCCGCGTCTAGTTACTCTGTGCAGCTGGACGCTGCTGAAGAGACCCTGGCTTCTGGTTGCGGCAATCCTTCCCTGCAGTGCTGTCTCCAGGGGACCCACCTGTCAGCTGATCGGTGCGGGGATCCTCTATGCATACTGCTGCTTGTGGGCCTGCCATATTAGAGTCTCATAGCAGCAGCTGCTGTGGTGCCTCCTAAATTTTATTGGTGGAAAGCGCATAACTCTGCTGCTCATGTCATCCCCTGATTCTAACCCTTTGCTAACCACCTAATTGCCCATCCGTATCTGTCCCTATAATGAATAGCTGTCTACAGGAATACAGCTGGTCCTTTTGTGTGTGGGTCATACTTGCCTTCTTGTGGGGTATTGTCATGGGGACTGGGTTTTGTGAATCCGGATTTGCGGCTTGCGGTTTGGTATCGGTGACTTTAGACAGGATTAGCCAAGCAGGCTGAATGAAGGTCTCTTTCATAGATCTTCTAAGGAGGTTCCACGGGTGCCTTAGCTGTTTACTCATTAGAGCAGATGCATCGGCAGGACTTATACGTCTGTGGACGAACGTCTGGTGGAAACCCGGATAGGAAGACTTTAGACTGGGGTAACTGAGATGCACTGATAGAGATGGTGACTCAGAGAGGTCAGCATACGAGGAGAAATAACCAGGTGTAGATCCAGCATTCCAGGCAAGAACTCAGGAAACAGGATGCTTTAGAAGCAATGCTGTGGCGAACAGAGAACTAGCACACACAAGGCTGTGTGAGAGACGTTGCACTGGTGATTGCTTACTCAGAAATCCCCAGATTTATACCGGTGACGCCCATCCCGGACCTCTGCAGCTGGAAGCTGCACAAATGTTTGCTGCTGCCTCTGAGACCTCTCCTCCCAGACATGCCTGCAAGTTGTGCCCCTCGCCTGCAGCCTGTACCTCCACCAGAGGGACGGCGCCAGAGCATCCGGACAGGTAAGTACCGCTGGTCCTGGAACCCGACCCGCTGGACCGTGATATTACCCCCCCTTTTAGGGATGGCCACTGGACAGCCACCATGTTTGCTGGGATTTTCTTCATGGAACTTGTGAAGTAAAATTGGAACTTGAACATCCAAAGAATCCTCCCAGGAACGCTTCTCAGGACCGTAGCACTTTTAATCCAGAAGATATTGTAGACGTCCATGTCTTACTCGGGAGCCAAGGATCTTCTTGATCTCGAATTCAATACCACAATCCGTGACAACCTTTGGAGATCGAGGAAGGATCTTACAAAACTTATTTAACACTAAAGGCTTCAAAAGAGAAACATGAAAGGCTGGGAAGACTTTCAGGTACGGGGGTAATTAAGCCTATAAATTATGGAATTGATGATTTGTTCAACTGGTAAGGGCCCAACGTAGCGAGGATCGAACTTCATAGATGGGACATGTCACCTTAACTTGTGCATAGAGAGCCATACCTGATCCCCAACTGCCAATTTAGGTACCACCCTTCTCTTCTTATCGGCCCAGAACTTATAATGAGCGGAGGCTTTTTGTAGATTTTGGTGAACCTTTCGCCAAACTCCGTAAAGTCTCTTGAGAGATTCCTGAACCACAGGAGCTGGTAAAGCCAGGAACTGAGGAACTCGGGGAT
The DNA here is from genome assembly GCF_028390025.1 of Pseudophryne corroboree. Taxonomy (NCBI): domain Eukaryota; kingdom Metazoa; phylum Chordata; class Amphibia; order Anura; family Myobatrachidae; genus Pseudophryne; species Pseudophryne corroboree. Next base: position 290,172,112 of record NC_086452.1, on the reverse strand, counting down.
GGAAGCCATATATGGTAGAGAAAGGGGTATGACCTGTGGAAGAGTGGTAGTGGGAGTTGTTGTGAGCCAACTCTGCCAATGGTAGTAGTTCCAGCCAGTCGTCTTGAGAAGAAGAGACATGAATTCTGAGGAACATCTCCAAGTCTTGATTGACTCTTTCTGTACTTCCATTGGTTTGAGGATCTTAGAGAAGCGGTCTAAGATTACCAAAATAGTAGTAAATCCTTTACAAGAGGGTAAATCTGTGATGAAGTCCATAGAAAGATGGGTCCATGGCATCTTAGGAATAGTTAGGGGTATTAGCTCTCCTGCTGGCCGAAGACAAGGGATCTTATGCTGTGCACACTTGGTGCAGGAGGCGATGTAGGAGGAAACATCAGACTTCAGTGCAGGCCACCAATACGAGCTTTGGATAAGGTCGGTTGTCTTATGGACTCCAGCATGACCTGAAAACCGAGAGGTATGGGCCCAGGTCAGTAATTTCTTCCGAAGGTGAGGAGGAACGAACACTTTTCCGACTGGGGGCTGAAGTTTAGTGGAGGCGAAGTTCGGAGACTCCAATACAGGCTGAGGAGAAGGAGAGTCATTGGAATCCTCAGAGGAGTAGGATCGGGAGAGAGCATCTGCCTTCTGGTTTTGAGAACCAGGTCGAAAGGTTAGGGAGAAATTAAATCTTGAGAACAACATTGCCCACCGGGCTAGACGAGGATTCAAACACTGAATATTCCTGACGAATATTAATTTCTTGTGATTGGTGAAAATAGTGATAGGAAACTTGGCACCCTCCAACAGATACCGCCATTCTTCCAATGCTAACTTAACAGCCAGTAGCTCTTGCTCTCCTATCGTGTAGTTCCTTTCTGCTGGTAAGAACTTCTTGGAAAAGACTCGCAAGGATGAAGTTTGTTGTCATTCAGACGTTGGGAGAGAACTGCTCCCACAGCGTCGGCCGAAGCATCTACCTCTAAAACAAAGGCTTTATTGACATTGGCTTGACTTAACACTGGAGCAGTGGTAAAAGCCTGTTTTAATCGTTGGAAAGCTTTGTCTGCAGATGTTGACCATTCTCTGGGATTAGCCTCCTTTTGGGTGAGAGTGGTGATAGGTGCTACTATAGAGGAGAATCCTTTGATAAATTTCCGGTAGAAATTTGCAAAACCCAAAAAGTGTTGGATTTCTTTAAGGGTGGTGGGTTTGGACCAATTGAGAACCACTTGTAACTTGGCTGGATCCATCTCTAACCCTGAACCAGATATTATGTAGCCCAGGAAGGGCGTGGAGGGTTGTTCCAAAAGACATTTTTCCAATTTGCAGTACAAATGATGTTCGTGAAGCCTCCGCAGCACCTCTTGGACTTGAGAACGGTGATCTTTCAGGTTGGTCGAGAAAATTAGTATGTCATCTACTGTAAATAGACTACTACGGAACTATAGAGTAAATCTCTGAAAATTTAATTTACAAAATTTTGGAAAACTGCTGATGTATTGCTTAGCCTGGAGGACATGACTAAATACCCAAAGTGCCCATCATGAGTGTTGAATGCTGTTTTTCATTCGTTACCCGCTCTGATCCGGATCAGGTTGTATGCTCCCCTGAGGTCCAACTTGGTGAAGACAGAGGCACCCTTAACCCGGTCAAATAGCTCTGAGATCAAGGGCAGTCATTTCTTATTGTTATGTCATTCAGACCCCGGTAGTTGATGCACGGACGAAGACCACCATCCTTTTTTTGGACGAAAAAGAACCCCGCACCGGCTGGAGAGGTGGAGGGCCGAATAAACCCTCTAGCTAGATTTTCCTTGATGTATTGCGACATGGGCCTATATTTACTAATAATCCGAGTTTGTCAGATTTGTGTTTTTTTTTCTAAGTCCCAACACGAGAATTCACTATGCACAAATCTCGGCAGTGGTTGGGCTATTCGTAATGGTTTTGACGGCAAAGTTCAGAAATATGAATGAATAGACCATCGGTCAAACGCGGCTGTTATTTCATACAACACGGGTATTCACTATTCATTCGTATTTGGGTGTTAGTCTCTGAATGCTCAAGTGCGGGTGTATTTTTTTGCGATTCGTTAAAAAAAGCAGCAAAAAAATAGACCTGCTTTTTCCTGGCGAGTTTGGATAATCATGCACGGATCAGTGAGATCTGTGCATGGTTATCTATGGGAAAGGGTCGTTTAGTGTAAAAACTGAAAAAAAAATGTGTGGGGTCCCCCCTCCTAAGCATAACCAGCCTCGGGCTCTTTGAGCCGGTCCTGGTTGTAAAAATACGGGAAAAAATTTGACAGGGGATCCCCCATATTTTAACAACCAGCACCAGGCTCTGTGCCTGGTCCTGGAGCCAAAAATACGGGGGACAAAAAGCGTAGGGGTCCCCCGTATTTTTAACACCACCACCGGGCTCCACTAGTCAGAGAGACAGTGCCACAGCCGGGGGACACTTTTATATAGGTCCCTGTGGCCCTGGCATTAAATCACTAACTAGTCACCCCTGGCCGGGGTACCCTGGAGGAGTGGGGACCCCTTAAATCAAGGGATCCCCCCTCCAGCCACCCAAGGGCTAGGGGTGAAGCCCGAGGCTGTCCCCCCCCCATCCAAGGGCGGCGGATGGGGGGCTGATAGCCAAGTGTAAAAATAAGAATATTGTTTTTTGTAGCAGTACTATAAGTCCAAGCAAGCCTCCCCCGCAAGCTGGTATTTGGAGAACCACAAGTACCAGCATGCGGTGGAAAAACAGGCCCGCTGGTACCTGTAGTACTACTACAAAAAAATACCCAACAAAAAACAGAACACACACACCGTGACAGTAAAACTTTATTACATACATGCACACCTACATACACACATACTTACCTATGTTCACACGAGGCTCGGTCCACTTCTCCATGTAGAATCCACGGGGTACCTGTGAATAAAATTATACTCACACAATCCAGTGTAGCTTCTGTCCTCTTTGTAATCCACGTACTTGGCAAAAAAACAAACCGGAAAACCCGAACCACGCACTGAAAGGGGTGTGTGTTCTGTTTACACATGGGACCCCTTTCCCCAACTGGCGGGACCCCCCGTGACTCCTGTCAAAGAGGGTCCCTTCAGCCAATCAGGGAGCGCCGCATCGTGGCACTCTACTGATTAGCTGTGCGCTCCTGAGCTGTAAGTCAGGCTGCGCACTGAAGATACAATGTAGCGCATAGGCGCTCCATTGTATCCAATGGTGGGAACTTTGCGGTCAGCGGTTGACCGCGAGTAACCTCAACCGCTGACCGCAAAGTTCCCACCATTGGATACAATGGAGCGCCTATGCGCTACATTGTATCTTCAGTGCGCAGCCTGACTTACAGCTCAGGAACGCACAGCCAATCAGGAGAGTGCCATGACGTGGCGTTCCCTGATTGGCTGAAGGGACCCTCTTTGACAGGAGTCACGGGGGGTCCCGCCAGTTGGGGAAAGGGGTCCCATGTGTAAACATGGGACCCCTTTCAGTGCGTGGTTCGGGTTTTCCGTTTTGTTTTTTTGCCAAGTACGTGGATTACAAAGAGGACAGAAGCTACAATGGATTGTGTGAGTATAATTTTATTCACAGGTACCCCGTGGATTCTACATGGAGAAGTGGACCGAGCCTCGTGTGAACATAGGTAAGTATGTGTGTATGTAGGTGTGCATGTATGTAATAAAGTTTTACTGTCACGGTGTGTGTGTTCTGTTTTTTGTTGGATATTTTTTTTGTAGTAGTACTACAGGTACCAGCGGGCCCATTTTTCCACCGCATGCTGGTACTTGTGGTTCTCCAAGTACCAGCTTGCGGGGAGGCTTGCTGGGACTTGTAGTACTGCTACAAAAAACAATATTCTTATTTTTACACTTGGCTATCAGCCCCCCATCCGCCGCCCTTGGATGGGGGGGGGGGCAGCCTCGGGCTTCACCCCTGGCCTTTGGGTGTCTGGAGGGGGGGACCCCTTGATTTAAGGGGTCCCTACTCCTCCAGGGTACCCCGGCCAGGGGTGACTAGTTAGTGATTTAATGCCAGGGCCGCAGGGTCCATATAAAAGTGTCCCCCGGCTGTGGCATTATCTCTCTGACTAGTGGAGCCCGGTGCTGGTGTTAAAAATACGGGGGACCCCTATGCTTTTTGTCCCCCGTATTTTTGGCACCAGGACCAGGCGCAGAGCCCGGTGCTGGTTGTTTAAATATGGGGGATCCCCTGTCAAATTCCCCCCCGTATTTTTACAACCAGGACCGGCTCAAAAAGCCTGAGGCTGGTTGTGCTTAGGAGGGGGGACCCCACACAATTTTTTTTCTGAATTTTTAACACTTTAAACACTTTTTTAAGGTACACAATGAAGCCCTGCACGGATCTCACAGATACGGACGGGATTCCTTGTGTTTTGTCAGGCAGTGTTTTACTAATCACTCCCGTAAAACACTGCCTGACATTACGAATCACATCGACATCAGAAAAAACGAATGTGGAAAACTCGGCAGCTTAGTAAATGACCGTATCAGGATTCAAAAAGTTGCAGTTAAATGCACCCGATACCATTCGAGATCAAACACCCTTAAAAACGGCTAAAACACGAATATTAGTAAATAAACCCCCATGGAGTCTGTTTCAGGGGCCGAGAGAGGATAGTTTCGCCCTCTAGGAGGAATCTTCCCCGGAATTAGATCAATAGGGTAGTCCCAGGGTCTGTGGGGTGGTAAGACCTCTGCTGCCTGTTTGCTGAAGACATCAGAAAAGGAGGAATACTGAGATGGAACTTGCGGTAGGATTTGCAGGTGGCTTTTATTCACAGGTTTAACACAGGTAAGACAAGTTTGAGCACACGATTCTCCCCAGGCCAAAACTTTCATATTCAACCAATTGATTCTTGGGTTGTGCTTCTGGAGCCAAGGAAGTCCCAAAACAATTTCATGAGTAGCTCTCGGAATGACTAAGGAATTAAGAAACTCCTTATGGAGAGCTCCTATACATAGCTGAAGGGGAAGAGTCTGGTGGGTAACTACTCCACTGGAGATTCGACTTCCATCTACAGCGGAGAGGGCAATTGGTTGGGAAAACTCAACTGTAGGAATCCGTAGTCACTGTACCGCATCTGCCGTGATAAAGTTTTCAGCGGCTCCCAAATCTAGGAGAGATAAAAAAAACCTTTAGAAACCTGTGGCAGCCCCAAAGAAACCTCTGGGACAGGTTCAGAACAGGATGGAGACGATGTCACCACTCCTAACCTAATGTCTCCTTTTCTGGTTAGGAGTGCTAGTTTCCCGGACGCTGGGTGCAGGAGGCTACCAAATGTTCTGAACCTCTGCAGTATAGGCACAAGCTCTCCCTGCGTCTTCTCTGACGCTCCTCAGGCGAGAGACGAGCCCTATTGATCTGCATAGGCTTAACCTGGCACACTCAAGGAAGGTGGAGGACGGAGCCTCAGGTGCTCCCCGATTCTTCTCTAACTGGCGCTCTCTAAAACGAAGGTCAATCTTGGTACAAAGGGAAATAAAGTCGTCTAATTTGGGCAGAAGGTCCCGGGTAGCCATCTTGTCCTTGATTTTGTCAGACCATTCCAGGAGGCCGATACTAGTGCCTCCTCATTCCACCATAATTCTGAAGCATAGGTCTGGAATTGTACTACATACTGACTTAAAGACAGGTAAGCAATGTAACAAAGCAATGAGGAAGGCTAGTCAGATGCTTGGCTGCATTGGGAGAGGAATCAGCAGCAGAAAGAAAGAAGTAATAAAGCCACGGTATAGGTAATTGGTACGGCCTCTAAAATACTGTGTTCAATTCTGGAGACTATATCTTCAAAAGGATATTAATACATTAGAAACTGTACAAAGAAGGGCAACTAAAATGGTGCATGGCCTACATCACAAAACATACACAGAAAGACTAAGAAATCACAATATGTATAGTTTGGAGCAGAGAAGGGAAAGGGGGAACATGATAGAAACTTTCAAATAAATCAAGGGTTTTAACAAAGTCCAGGAGGGAAACATTCTCCAAATGAAGAGAAGCAATAGGACACGAGGACATGCAATGAGACTGGAGGGGAGGGGGGGGGAGGTTCAGGGGAAATTTGCGGAAAAATTACTTCATAGAAAGGGTAGTGGACAAGTGGAATAGCCTCCCATCAGAGGTGGTAGAGGCTAAGACAGTAGAGCAATTTAAACATACATGGGATAGACATAAGGATATCCTTACTAAGAAATAAGGATCAAATAAGGTTAGAGATAAAAATAATGTAAAAAAAAATAAAAGGGGTAGACTAGATGGGCCAAGTGGTTCTTATCAGCCAACAAATTCTATGTTTCTATGTTACTGTCCCACAGACCGATTTCCCTACCGGAGGCGCATTATCTCAATTGATGCCGACGTGGTTCTTCCGGGCTCATCGAAAATCTTTCAGAAGGTAGCGATGAATTCATCATATCTGTCAAGTAGAGAATCAGCTCTCTCCAACAGGGATGACACCCAATCCAGGGCTGGACCGGCCAGAAGGGAGATGATATATGCTACCTTTACCTTCTGTGACAAGAAGTTAAAGGGCTGTAAAGAGAAATTAATCTCACACTGGTTTAAGATCCCGTGGCACATCTTTGGGTTATCGTCAAATTTGGTCATCGGCGGTAGTCGAAGGGATGAAGGGGAAGCTACCATAGGTACTAGGGGCGGTCGGCACTTACTGAGTCTCTTGGCGTCGACCGATGGCAGCATGAGCAATGTCGGCTTGCATGGAATCCTGACGGGTAGCCATCCTTTGAATAAATTGAGCTAATTGGCACTGGGATTCCTCTAGACTCTCCAGATGAGATACTATGCCCTGCAGAAGATCCATACCGGAACCATGAACAGCCTCCGGATCCATATTGCCAGTGCAAACTGTCATGGGAACTGGGTTTTGTGAATCTGGATTTGCGGCTTTTGGTTTGGTATCGGTGACTTTAGGCAAGATTAGTCGAGCAGGCTGAATGAAGGTCTCTTTCATAGATCTTCTAAGGAGGTTCCACGAGTGCCCTAGCTGTTTACTCGTTAGAGTGGATGCATCGCGGGACCTGTATGTCTGTGGACGAACATCTGGCGGAAACCTGGATAGGAAGACTGTAGACTGGGGTAACTGAGACTCACTGATAGAGATGGTGACTCGGAGAGGTCAGCATCTGAGGAGAAATAACAGGGTGTAGATCCAGCGATCCAGGCGAGAACTCAGGAAACAGGATGCTTTAGAAGCAATGCTGTGGAGCACAGAGAACTAGCACACACAAGGCTGTGTGAGAGACGTTGCACTGGCGATTGCTTACCCAGAAATCCCCAGATTTATACCTGCAGACTGTTTCCCATTGGTTTTGCAAACCTTGCAGGTGACTGAGTGTTTTAGATTAGCTGACCCTTCCAAGGCATTGATGCCCATTCCAGACCTCTGCAGCTAGAAGCTGCACAAACATTTGCTGCTGCCTCTGAGACCTCTCCTCCCAGACATGCCTGCAAGTCATGACCCTCATCAGCAGCCCGCACCCCCACCAGAGTGACCGCGCCAGAGCGTCCGGACAGGTAAGTACCGCTAGTCCCGGAACCCGACCCGCCGGACCATGACTGGTATGCTCAGTTGCTCTGTGGGGTCTCCTCATTCCCTGATGTAGCTGCCTGCACTAATGGTCCCCCCCCCCCCCGCACTCGTCCACACTCTGAGATGTTATAATTGTGCTGCCTACAGTCTTCATGCAGCGCCTTCCGTCTTTTGCCTTGATCTCCCCTGATATCTGTTTCACAGGTGGCTTTCTTCAAACCATTGCCTCACCGTGTAACCACTCAGGGGAATATTAAATCCAACATTGGTATGAAATCTCCCCCTCTCTCTGCTGCTGTAGAAGCATTGTCCTCTTCCTGCAGTGAAGCCATTCCGTTACAGATGGGGGACAGTGACACCTTGACAGTGGGCACCATAAAGATCGTACTGATCTCCCCTGATATCTGTTTCACAGGTGGCTTTCTACAAACCGTTGCCTCACTGTCACGATCCGGGTATCTGGACGCCATTTCTTACCCATCAGATGCCTCCTAAGGCTGGCTCAGCGCTCCAGGACCGGATCCCATCTGTTATCCTGATGTGTACATTCCTGTATCCTCTCCTGTCACTCTGGGACGCTGTCACAGTAAACGCCATATTACACCTGGCATGGCGTCTCCCGCGGCCTCCGCCGCCGTCCCTGAACTTCTGCATGCAGAGTGTCTGAGTGGCGATTACGTCAACCGCGGCCTCCGCTGTGTCCGCGTGGTTGGATGTGCATCTGTCAGCCTGGCGCCTCCTGTCTCCGGTGGCCGGCGCCGCCATTACTGTTTTCATTACCACATGGATTACAAACCAAACTTCCCTCCAAGTGTCTGCATGGGCGCAGCCATCTTGGATTCTGTCAGCTGATCATTTCCACCAATCTGTTCTCAGTATTGATAATCTGCATAATTGCCTAGCCAATCCCTTCCTTGCTGCAGGTATAAATACACTGTGCCTGAGCAAGGAAGGCGTCAGTGCTTTGGTTGTCAAACCTAGTTCCTGTTTGTCTCTCTCCTGTGATTGTCTTCCAGGTTCCAGCTCCTGTCTCAAGACTTCCACCATAGAGACCCGCACCAGCATTCCACCTGCGGTGTAGCCTGACTCTCCAATCCATTGTGGATTCATCTGTTTCCAGCTACAACATTACCTGCTTCCAGCTCAGCTTCCAGCAGAGTACAGCTTCCCTTAAAGGGCCGGTGTCCTTTCTACACTTTACCACTCTCCACCGGTATTATTATTTCTCCGCTCTCAAGTTCTACATTTCAGTTCATATTTCATCGCTCCCAAGTTCATTTATTATTTAACTGGTTCCAGCCAGTATCCACTCCGTGCTAACAACAGTCTGGTTCCAGCCAGTATCCACAGCAGCTGTTTTATCTTCAGCAACCCAGCTTTTCCTGGAACACCAGCTGGCACAATCCTGGGTTATCTCCATTGCTACAGTCGGGCCTGGTAAGGACTTTCCATCTAGAAGATCATAAGAACTATCTCACACTACCAGTGCCCTGTGGCTCCTGCCATCCTGTAGTACCCAGGAACTGTATTTATTCTTTGCTGACTTTTACGTTTTCTTTTACTGCTGCTGTGTTGCGGAGTTGTCATAATAAACATCATTGACTTTTATCCAAGTTGTCGTGGTCACGCCTTCGGGCAGTTATTATTCATGTTACTTACATGTTCAGGGGTCTGATACAACCTCCCAGGTTCCGGTACATCTCAGCCCCTACAACTGAGGCTGCCTCCCGTCAGCTCAGGCCCTCAGTTGTGACACTCACCGTGTAACCACTCAGGGGAATATTAAATCTGACATTGGTATGAAATCTCCCCCTCTCTCTGCTGCTGTAGAAGCATTGTCCTCTTCCTGCAGTGAAGCCGTTCCGTTACAGATGGGGGACAGTGACACCTTGACAGTGGCCACCATGAAGATCGTACTGGCTCAGTTCAAGAACAGAGTTGCAGCGGATTTTCGTGCCACGCTCCAAGCCTGTCAACAATCCATAGATGATCTTGGCGAGCGCACTGATCATTTGGAATCTAAAATGGGGGAGGTGGTGAGTTCCCATAATGATCTGGTTGTCTCCCATAACACCTTGGAAGTTGAGGTGGCCTTCCTACTGTATGTGATAAAGTGGCTGATCTGGAGACAGATCACGCAGGAACAATCTCAAGTTGCAGGGCGTTCCTGAAACCGTCTCTAACAGTAGTCTGCATGGTGTTGCACTTGAACTGTTTAAGAAGCTGTTGCCATCAGCTTCCACATCAGATCTCCTAAATTATTGTATCCACAGATTGCCGAAAGCTAGGAATGTTCCGGACGGTGTCCCTCACGACTAGGCTCCTGGTCTATAGGGAGGGTTCCACTGTGTCCATCTCTTCAGTGGAAGATGGTATGAAGTTCCTTGCCAGATGGAACCTCTCCGGGGACTCAGGTGCTTCTTCCCCGGACCGCCGCCTTCAGCAGGACTGGGCGATTGTTGTGAAGCATTCGTAGACTCCTTCATTGCCTGACGTTTCTTGTTTGTACTGACTTTGCATTTACTAATTTATTTGTTTTCTGTGGTTTCCTCCCCATTTTGAACATAAGACATTGATACTGTAGTAATGTGGTCTCATTTGACATAAATTTTTGTTTACACTTTGATACTTTTTATGGCGTTAACCATTTCTTTTATACAGCTTTGGTCAGTATTGTCAAGGCCTCTAAGGTCCTTCTTTTTGCCTTGATTTTCTACAGATTGCTAACT